>NW_027285224.1:62500-88686 GCF_040894005.1 Engystomops pustulosus | reverse complement strand
ACATTGGATGGAGCTTAGGGCAGGGGGGCAAGAAAGATGCTCTCGGTCCCTTCCAAGGACCCGAAAAAAGCCTTCCCTTCCCCTCCCTCTCGCAGTCGCTGGCTTTCCCCACTCAGTTCAGCCAAGAAGTGGCGCTCGACTCTCACCTCCATCAGCACCTCCGAAGCTCGGACAGCTCCTGTAGGCTGCGCATAGAAGGAAAGCATTGGACGCTCAACTTCAGCACCTCGAGTGTCGGACGGCTCCACCACCACCTCTCCACACTGTTAAGCGAGAGAGACGATAGGAGCCGTCGCGACGTACCCATGCAGCGCCGCCCGCCAACGCACAGAGGAGCGGAGGGGATCGGGCGCCAGGTCCGGGGGAAGGCTGGGAGGGAAGCTACGGCGCTGCTACCCAGCTTTCAACCCTGCGGGACCGGTGCTCCGCTCCTATCGCTCCGGCGAACAGGGTCCGCTACGCTTTCAACACCAGCGCCCGGCAGAGGGCTTGGAGAAGGCTCGCGCGGATCCTCGGTTCGGATCGCCTGGCTTCGCGGGAGCGGCCTTCGGCTAGGGCCGACGACGGCCGGACCGAGCAGATTTGGACCGGGGTGCGGGGCGAGTACCTGCCTCTCTCACGAAGGGAGTGTCACCGGTAAGAGCCTCTTCCCACGTCTGCTTGCCGACTTACGCTCGCCCCGACGAGAGGCCCAACCGAAAGAGTGGAAAGGGGCAGAGATTTCCAGGGTCGCCCCACCAGGGATGCAATACCCCAGTGCAGACAGTCGGCCCTGCCCCGAACCTACTCGGTGGTTTGAAGGTTAACCTCTTGGGGAAAAGCAGCGATTCGCCTCGCGGTGCGTGCCTCCGCGGATCTAAACCCCCTCGATCGATGTGGGGCCAGAGGACCCCTTTTCCCCGTACGAAACTGTCAGCTCACCATGGGCTCGACGTCCGTGGGTCGGGGAGTTGAGCGCTTACGCGCGGCGGGACCTTATAACCTGCAGCGGCTGAGGAGCGAAGATTTCCAGGGTGGGCCCCCGGGGATGCCATACCCCGAGCAGCCTGTCGGCCCCGCTCCTAGCACGCTGGCAAGCAATGGAGTCTTCCCCGCGGCAGCCACCGCCCTCGCCCTAGCCTCGCCGTCGGTCGATGAAGAACGTCGTTCGCCCTCCTCTGGCTCGGGATTTGGAAACGGCCTGCCTTCGCCTACTCCGTCGGGCAACTGCCTTCCGCCAGCCCCTTCCCTCGAATCCCCTTCTTCCATTTTAGACCCGATCAGGGGATTGGTCAGCCCAGCCCTGGGGTAAGAAGAGGGGTTGGGGTCGGTTCGGCTTCGGGTGCCCCGCTCGGCCAAAGGTTCCCCTCGCTTTGGAAGCACGCGAGGTCGCGGAGGGTGTCGGGGTTATTTTTTCGGCTCCCTGGCTTCGCGGGAGCGGGCCTTCGGCTAGGGCCGAGGCCGTCCGGCCCGCGCAGATTTGGACCGGGGTCCGGGGCGAGTACCTGCCTCTCTCACGAAGGGAGTGTCACCGGTAAGAAGCCTCTTCCCACGTCTGCTTGCCGACTTACGCTCGCCCCGACGAGAGGCCCAACCGAAAGAGTGGAAAGGGGCAGAGATTTCCAGGGTCGCCCCACCAGGGATGCAATACCCCAGTGCAGACTGTCGGCCCTGCCCCGAACCTACTCGGTGGTTTGAAGGTTAACCTCTTGGGGAAAAGCAGCGATTCGCCTCGCGGTGCGTGCCTCCGCGGATCTAAACCCCCTCGATCGATGTGGGGCCAGAGGACCCCTTTTCCCCGTACGAAACGGCCGGCTCACCATGGGCTCGACATCCGTGGGTCGGAGAGTTGAGCGCTTACGCGCGGCGGGACCTTATAACCTGCAGCGGCTGAGGAGCGAAGATTTCCAGGGTGGGCCCCCGGGGATGCCATACCCCGAGCAGCCAGTCGGCCCCGCTCCTAGCGCGCTGACGAGCAATGGAGTCTTCCCGCGGCAGCCACCGCCCTCGCCTCGCCGTCGGTCGATGAAGAGCCGAGTTCGCCCTCCTCTGCTCGGGACTCGGAAACGGCCTGGCCTTCGCCTACTCCGTCGGGCAACTGCCTTCCGCCAGCCCCTTCCCTCGAATCCCCTTCTTCCATTTTAGACCCGATCAGGGGATTGGTCAGCCCAGCCCTGGGGTAGGAAGAGGGGTTGGGGTCGGTTCGGCTTCCGGTGCCCCCGCTCGGCCAAAGGTCCCCTCGCTTTGGAAGCAGAGGGTGCCGGGGTTATTTTCGGCTTGACGCCTAGTCCGGTCCCTGCCGGTTCCCGTGGAGGCCCGCGGTCAAAACCGCTCCCGGCTGTCGGAGCCGGAGCCCCGCAGCCCGAGCGGACGCACCGAGTCCCTCATGTAAGGGATAGCCGCCCCTACGGAACGGCCCGGGACTGGGACCAGGCACCCCCAGGCGCCGAAGGGGTGGGTCGGCCGTGTTGCCGAAGCTTAGCCGGCGCTGATGACCGCAGCCCCTAACGATGCCCACAGGCGGGGGAGCCAAGGAGAGCACTAGGAAGACGTGGCGGGGTCGGACGGCTCAATTTCCAGGGTGGGACCCCGGGGGTTCAGTACCCCGGGCATCCGGTCGGTTTCGCCGGCGCGACCCCAAGCCTTCCACGGCCCCCTTCGTGGGTGCAGGGATACCGTGCAGGGTGCAGGCTTAGACGCCAATTCCCCAGAAGTTTTAGGGATAGGGTTTGTCCGGGCGCCACCGCAGCGACAACCTCGCAAGAAGCTCTCTTCCACAAAAGCACGGGCAACGTTCGTGTGCGAGTGTTGGTCTCCCATGGTCTACCGACTCCCCCGGGCGGCCCAAGCGTTACGCCCACGGCCGGGCCCTCGAGCAGGCGCACCCCTGGTGCCTCTCGTAAGGGAAGGCTACGGTCCTCAACCCCTCGTATGGCGGGAGGGCGCATTTGAAACGCTAAAGGACGAGCCCTGTTCGGGACCTGGCGGGGATCCGCGGATTGGCGAGAGGGATGGGTCTGCCGTTGGTCAGAGGGGACGCACCCCTGGGACGCAGTTTGGCATTAGCGACCGATGGCCCATCTACGACCATGTACTCCGGGAGCGCCAAGGAGGACGCGGGTGGGCTTTGGGGGCAGACTCAATTTCCAGGGTCTGGGCGCCGGGGGTGCAATACCCTTAAGCGCTCATGTCGGTTTCGTCTGCCGCCCGCCTCTGGCCCGGCTCCTAGTGACGGGTGCTGTGAACGTGCGATCGTGCTTGCGGTTGAAGAGTTCAAAGGCTACCGCTGGGGATAACACGCCCGGGGAATTTAGAAACCCCCCCTCCGCTACAATCTCTGCTTCTGCCGGACTCGGAGGGGAGCCGCCCCGGGGCGACCGCTCCCTCTCCTCTTCCGCGGCGTGCCGCGCGCTTCGCCGTCAGCAGCGGAGCGAACCTTTTTCTCGGTCCGCAGCTCTTCAGGCGTAGGCGGGCAGCGCTAACAGGGTACACTGGGGACCACTCGACCGCAACCGCTCCTCCGACCGACGAGCATACCTACCGCGGATACGCCACGGTGGGTCTAAGCCTCGTCGCCGCCGCGAGGAGCAGGCGGGAGCCGTCCCTTTTCGTGCTGCGGAAATAAACCGTGGACACAGAGGTGTGTCTGCGCTCTCCGACCGGGCGGGGGGCGATTGGACTTGCCCGAGGGACACTAGGCGAGGCGCTGCCGCGGGAGCCGGAGCTCCGCGCTGGACGCTGCCGCCGCCGCCGCCGCCCCCCACCCACGGTACGGTGGAGTACGCCCGTTCCATACGCTTCGTAGCAAACCTCAGCCGAAGCAGAGAGTCCTACCGCTGTGGCAGGAGCGGGGCCGTGCGAGGACCACACTGGCACCGCGCTACACAACCTTAGGCAGAGGACCACAGCCGCTCACGGGGAGCGGGGATTGATGCGCGACCAAGACTGAGGCTAAGGAACGCTTTACCATAAACCGGCCGGGGCCAATACCCCTGACCGAGCAAAGTGCCCTGCCCCGCCGGATCGCGCTGTGTCAGATCGATCAAAAGAGCGGAGAGCCGAGACTCTACCGCTGGGAGTTTGTGGAGAACGGCCTGGCTTGCGTCCCGTCCTCCCGCCCTCGACCTCACATGGCTAGCCTCACCCGCCGGGAGCCACCCCATTGGGGACCGTAGGGCGGAGAAGGGGTCTCCGCGTCCGGAATTTACTTGTGGAGAACGGCCTGGCTTACGTCCCGTCCTCCCGCCCTCGACCTCACATGGCTAGCCTCACCCGCCGGGCGCCACCCCATTGGGGACCGTAGGGCGGAGAAGGGGTCTCCGCGTCCGGAATTTACTTGTGGAGAACGGCCTGGCTTACGTCCCGTCCTCCCGCCCTCGACCTCACACGGCTAGCCTCACCCGCCGGGCGCCACCCCATTGGGGACCGTAGGGCGGAGAAGGGGTCTCCGCGTCCGGAATTTACTTGTGGAGAACGGCCTGGCTTACGTCCCGTCCTCCCGCCCTCGACCTCACATGGCTAGCCTCACCCGCCGGGCGCCACCCCATTGGGGACCGTAGGGCGGAGAAGGGGTCTCCGCGTACGGAATTTCTTGTGGAGAACGGCCTGGCTTACGTCCCGTCCTCCCATGGCTAGCCTCACCCGCCGGGCGCCACCCCATTGGGGACCGTAGGGCGGAGAAGGGGTCTCCGCGTCCGGAATTTCTTGTGGAGAACGGCCTGGCTTACGTCCCGTCCTCCCGCCCTCGACCTCACATGGCTAGCCTACCCCGCCGGGCGCCGCTCCATTGGGGATACGGTACGGCAAAGCGCGACGCCGCACGATGCCAACACTTTGTGCAAAAACCTGGCAGAGTCGACCAAAACCTCGCTTCTTTGACCGGTATTTTTGATGCTTTTCTCTGCCGCCGAAGGTGCACTGAGGGTCGGATCGCCCAAAATTTTTACCGGTCGTTTTGGTCTGCGGTTCTTCCGAGAGGTGCCCGCCTGACAGTTCTTTTTCAGCAGCCTCCGAAAGGCCATCCAGCGGGCAAGCCAGGGGTTGGCAGCCGCCGGCGGTGAGCCTTCCCCGGCCGGGGCAGACGGCTCCGACCGCAAAATTTTTTCGACTTTCGCCGAGGCCAAAACCCCATGCACTTTTAAAGCCTGCCCGCAGCGCCGTCTCCTGTCAGACGTCCCTTGCCGCCTGCGGTGGTCCTCGCCCGGCAGAGAGAAGCCGGAGTCGCCCCCTCTCCGGTTCTTTTTCACCATTCCGGAGCTCTGAAATCTGCCGGACACCGAGTGACCGAGGACGCTTCCAGGAGGGCGGCAGCGAGAGGCAGAGTGCCACCGGTCGGGTCGCCGGTTCTCCCACACTTTGAAAATTTTTCGCTTGTTCTGGTGGGATGGAGAGAGAGCGTGGCTTATGCGCCCTCTGCCCCGCGGTCCGCCCTGGCTGGCCTTACGCCGGTGGTTCGCCAGGCCACCGGCACCTTGTACGGCGGGACGGCGTGGCTTATGCGCCCGTCAACCCACCTACTCGCCCCGGCTAGCCTTTTACCCGGAGGGCGCCACGCTCCGGGTACCAGTGAGCGGCACGAACCCAGTCATACCATGCCGCTCACCTCGCGCCCTCTCCGGCCTCCGCCGCGGAGACCTCCCGCTAGGACCTGCGGGGGGCGATTTCTGCCAAAATCTACAAAGTCCCCGATGGTTAAGGACGTAGACTGTTGAGCGGGACCTACACACTCTTGTAGCCGATGGGGCTCGCCATTTCCCGCAGAAAATGGACCACCTCCCGCAGAGGAACATGAAATGCCCCTTCCCGCGGGACCCGAAGGACCGCTCTGTCCGAGCAGGCCTCCAGGACCACGGCACGCAAAAGCGACTCAGTCCCGCTGGCATTACGGATCTGACTTTGTGCAAAAACCAGGCAGAGTCGACCAAAACCTCCCTTCTTTGACCGGTGTTTTTGTTGCTTTTCTCTGCCGCCGAAGGTGCACTGAGGGTCGGATCGCCCAAAATTTTTACCGGTCGTTTTGGTCTGCGGTTCTTCCGAGAGGTGCCCGCCTGACAGTTCTTTTTCAGCAGCCTCCGAAAGGGCATCCAGCGGGCAAGCCAGGGTTGGCAGCCGCCGGCGGTGAGCCTTCCCGGCCGGGGCAGACAGCTCCGACCGCAAATTTTTTTCGACTTTCGCCGAGGCCAAAACCCCATGCACTTTTAAGCCTGCCCGCAGCGCCGTCTCCTGGCAGACGTCCCTTGCCGCCTGCGGTGGTCCTCGCCCGGCAGAGAGAAGCCGGTTTCGCCCTCTCACCGGTTCTTTTTCACCATTCCGGAGCTCTGAAATCTGCCGGACACCGAGTGACCGAGGACGCTTCCAGGAGGGCGGCAGCGAGAGGCAGAGTGCCACCGGTCGGGTCCCGGTTCTCCCACACTTTGAAAATTTTTCGCTTGTTCTGGTGGGATGGAGAGAGAGCGTGGCTTATGCGCCCTCTGCCCCGCGGTACGCCCTTGGCTAGCCTTACGCCGGTGGTTCGCCAGGCCACCGGCACCTTGTACAGCGGGGACGGCGTGGCTTATGCGCCCTCTGCCCCGCGGTCCGCCCTGTCTAGCCTTACGCCGGTGGTTCGCCAGGCCACCGGCACCTTGTACGGCGGGGACGGCGTGGCTTATGCGCCCGTCAACCCACCTGCTCGCCCCGGCTAGCCTTTTACCCGGAGGGCGCCACGCTCCGGGTAGCAGTGAGCGGCACGAGCCCAGTCATACCATGCCGCTCACCTCGCACCTTTTCCGGCCTCCGCCGCGGAGACCTCCCGCTAGGACATGCGGGGGGCGATCTTGACCAAAATCTACAAAGTCCCCGATGGTTAAGGACGTAGACTGTTGAGCGGGACCTACACACTCTTGCAGCCGAAGGGGCTCGCCATTTCCCGCAGAAAATGGACCACCTCCCGCAGAGGAACATGAAATGCCCCTTCCCGCGGGACCCGAAAGGACCGCCCTGTCCGAGCAGGCCTCCAGGACCACGGCACGCAAAAGCGACTCAGTCCCGCTGGCATTACGGATCTGACTTAGTGCAAAAACCTGGCAGAGTCGACCAAAACTCCCCTTCTCTGACCGGTATTTTTGTTGCTTTTCTCTGCCGCCGAAGGTGCACTACGGGTCGGATCGCCCAAAATTTTTACCGGTCGTTTTGGTCTGCGGTTCTTCCGAGAGGTGCCCGCCTGACAGTTCTTTTTCAGAAGCCTCCGAAAGGCCATCCAGCGGGCAAGCCATGAGTGGCAGCCCGCCGGCGGTGAGCCTTCCCCGGCCGGGGCAGACAGCTCCGACCGCATAATTTTTTCGACTTTTGCCGAGGCCAAAACCCCATGCACTTTTAAAGCCTGCCCGCAGCGCCGTCTCCTGTCAGACGTCCCCGCCGCCTGCGGTGGTCCTCGCCCGGCAGAGAGAAGCCGGAGTCGCCCTCTCTCCGGTTCTTTTTCACCATTCCGGAGGTCTGAAATCTGCCGTACTCCGAGTGACCGAGGACGCTTCCAGGAGGACGGCAGCGAGAGGCAGAGTGCCACCGGTCGGGAAGCCGGTTCTCCCACACTTTGAAAATTTTTTCGCTTGTGCTGGTGGGATGGAGAGAGAGCGTGGCTTATGCGCCCTCTGCCCCGCGGTACGCCCTTGGCTAGCCTTACGCCGGTGGTTCGCCAGGCCACCGGCACCTTGTACGGCGGGGACGGCGTGGCTTATGCGCCCGTCAACCCACCTACTCGCCCCGGCTAGCCTTTTACCCGGAGGGCGCCACGCTCCGGGTAGCAGTGAGCGGCACGAGCCCAGTCATACCATGCCGCTCACCTCGCACCTTTTCCGGCCTCCGCCGCGGAGACCTCCCGCTAGGACATGCGGGGGGCGATCTTGACCAAAATCTACAAAGTCCCCGATGGTTAAGGACGTAGACTGTTGAGCGGGACCTACACACTCTTGCAGCCGAAGGGGCTCGCCATTTCCCGCAGAAAATGGACCACCTCCCGCAGAGGAACATGAAATGCCCCTTCCCGCGGGACCCGAAGGACCACTCTGTCCGAGCAGGCTTCCAGGACCACGGCACGCAAGAGCGACTCAGTCCCGCTGGCATTACGGATCTGACTTAGTGCAAAAACCTGGCAGAGTCGACCAAAACTCCCCTTCTCTGACCGGTATTTTTGTTGCTTTTCTCTGCCGCCGAAGGTGCACTACGGGTCGGATCGCCCAAAATTTTTACCGGTCGTTTTGGTCTGCGGTTCTTCCGAGAGGTGCCCGCCTGACAGTTCTTTTTCAGCAGCCTCCGAAGGCCATCCAGCGGGCAAGCCAGGGGTTGGCAGCCGCCGGCGGTGAGCCTTCCCCGGCCGGGGCAGACAGCTCCGACCGCATAATTTTTTCGACTTTCGCCGAGGCCAAAACCCCTTGCACTTTTAAAGCCTGCCCGCAGCGCCGTCTCCTGTCAGACGTCCCCGCCGCCTGCGGTGGTCCTCGCCCGGCAGAGAGAAGCCGGAGTCGCCCTCTCTCCGGTTCTTTTTCACCATTCCGGAGCTCTTAAATCTGCCATACTCCGAGTGACCGAGGACGCTTCCAGGAGGGCGGCAGCGAGAGGCAGAGTGCAACTGGTCGGGAAGCCGGTTCTCCCACACTTTGAAAATTTTTCGCTTGTGCTGGTGGGATGGAGAGAGAGCGTGGCTTATGCGCCCTCTGCCCCGCGGTACGCCCTTGGCTAGCCTTACGCCGGTGGTTCGCCAGGCCACCGGCACCTTGTACGGCGGGGACGGCGTTGCTTATGCGCCCGTCATCCCACCTACTCGCCCCGGCTAGCCTTTTACCCGGAGGGCGCCACGCTCCGGGTAGCAGTGAGCGGCACGAGCCCAGTCATACCATGCCGCTCACCTCGCACCTTTTCCGGCCTCCGCCGCGGAGACCTCACGCTCTGTTCTGCGGAGAGCGATTTTGGGCAAAATCTACAAAGTCCCCGATGGTTAAGGACGTAGACTGTTCAGCGGGACCTACACACTCTTGTAGCCGAAGGGGCTCGCCATTTCCCGCAGAAAATGGATCACCTCCCGCAGAGGAACATGAAATGCCCCTTCCCGCGGGACCCGCAGGACCGCTCTGTCCGAGCAGGCCTCCAGGACCACGGCACGCAAAAGCGACTCAGTCCCGCTGGCATTACGGATCTGACTTAGTGCAAAAACCTGGCAGAGTCGACCAAAACTCCCCTTCTCTGACCGGTATTTTTGTTGCTTTTCTCTGCCGCCGAAGGTGCACTACGGGTCGGATCGCCCAAAATTTTACCGGTCGTTTTGGTCTGCGGTTCTTCCGAGAGGTGCCCGCCTGACAGTTCTTTTTCAGAAGCCTCCGAAAGGGCATCCAGCGGGCAAGCCAGGGGTTGGCAGCCGCCGGCGGTGAGCCTTCCCGGCCGGGGCAGACAGCTCCGACCGCATAATTTTTTCGACTTTTGCCGAGGCCAAAACCCCATGCACTTTTAAAGCCTGCCCGCAGCGCCGTCTCCTGTCAGACGTCCCCGCCGCCTGCGGTGGTCCTCGCCCGGCAGAGAGAAGCCGGAGTCGCCCTCTCTCCGGTTCTTTTTCACCATTCCGGAGCTCTTAAATCTGCCGTACTCCGAGTGACCGAGGACGCTTCCAGGAGGGCGGCAGCGAGAGGCAGAGTGCCACCGGTCGGGAAGCCGGTTCTCCCACACTTTGAAAATATTTCGCTTGTGCTGGTGGGATGGAGAGAGAGCGTGGCTTATGCGCCCTCTGCCCCGCGGTCCGCCCTGGCTAGCCTTACGCCGGTGGTTCGCCAGGCCACCGGCACCTTGTACGGCGGGGACGGCGTTGCTTATGCGCCCGTCATCCCACCTACTCGCCCCGGCTAGCCTTTTACCCGGAGGGCGCCACGCTCCGGGTAGCAGTGAGCGGCACGAGCCCAGTCATACCATGCCGCTCACCTCGCACCTTTTCCGGCCTCCGCCGCGGAGACCTCACGCTCTGTTCTGCGGAGAGCGATTTTGGGCAAAATCTACAAAGTCCCCGATGGTTAAGGACGTAGACTGTTGAGCGGGACCTACACACTCTTGTAGCCGAAGGGGCTCGCCATTTCCCGCAGAAAATGGATCACCTCCCGCAGAGGAACATGAAATGCCCCTTCCCGCGGGACCCGAAGGACCGCTCTGTCCGAGCAGGCCTCCAGGACCACGGCACGCAAAAGCGACTCAGTCCCGCTGGCATTACGGATCTGACTTAGTGCAAAAACCTGCAGAGTCGACCAAAACTCCCCTTCTCTGACCGGTATTTTTGCTGCTTTTCTCTGCCGCCGAAGGTGCACTACGTGTCGGATCGCCCAAAATTTTTACCGGTCGTTTGGTCTGCGGTTCTTCCGAGAGGTGCCCGCCTGACAGTTCTTTTTCAGCAGCCTCCGAAAGGGCATCCAGCGGGCAAGCCAGGGGTTGGCAGCCGCCGGCGGTGAGCCTTCCCCGGCCGGGGCAGACAGCTCCGACCGCATAATTTTTTCGAACTTCTCCGAGGTCAAAATCCCAGGCACTCCGACGGAAGGTCCGCCGCGCGTCTCCCGTCTGACGTCCCCGCCGCTCGCGGTGGTCCTCGCCCGGCAGGGAGCTGCCGGATTCGCCCTCTTACCGGTTCTTTTTCACCTTTCCGGAGCTCTGATATCTGCCGCACACACAGTGACCGAGGACGCTTCCAGGAGGGCGGCAGCGAGAGGCAGAGTGCCACCGGGCGGGTCCTCGGTTCTCCCACACTTAGAAAATTTTGCGCTTGTGCTGGTGCGAGGACGTAGGTCTTTCGACCGGGGCAAGCCTGGAGGGCGGTAGCCGGGATTGGCGCCCTATTCCCGGCTAGCTCTCGGAGGCTTCACCCGGTTGGAGGTTGGAGCTCCGACTTCCATGGGCATGTTCCTCACCGGGACCTACGACCAAGTGTGGCCGAGGGACAGTGACACATTCCCGGGTAGCCTGAGTGGCTGCTCCCGCTGAGCTACTTCCATGGGCACTATTCCTCCCCGGGACTTGCCGCCAAGTCTTGGCCGGGGGACAGTGACACATTCCCGGGTAGCCTGAGTGGCTTCTCCCGCTGAGCTCTTACTTCCATGGGCATGTTCCTCACCGGGACCAACTACCAAGTGTGGCCGGGTTTCGAGCTCCAAACTCGGCTTGCACTTGGTCGCTTGGGGGGTCCCCTCCGCTCCGGGAAGGCGCCCTCCAGCGGGCAGACGAGGGTACTTCTAGTCTGCCCGAGCTCCATGGGGCCCCTCTCGCCCCTAGGCTCCCCGCCCAGGGTTCCAGGGTCCCGGATAAAGCCACCCTGCCGAGTTCGGTATAGGGTACCGGGCCTGGCTGGAATCACGCCGGGATCGGTGAGACCTCCTCGGCCGCGGCTCAGCCTCCAAACTCCCTTTCGCGGTTCTCTTCCCTTCAACTTCCATGGGCATGTTCCACACCGGGACCTCCGACCAAGTGTGGCCGGGGAACAGTCACCCATGCCCGGGTAGCCTCAGCGGCTGCTCCCGCTGAGGTCAACTTGGAGGTTGGAGCTCCGACTTCCATGGGCACTATTCCTCCCCGGGACCTGCCGCCAAGTCTGGCCGGGGGACAGTGACACATTCCCGGGTAGCCCTGAGCGGCTGCTCCCGCTGAACTCTTACTTCCATGGGCATGTTCCTCATCAGGAACCAACGACCAAGTGTGGCCCAGGGACAGTGACACATTCCCGGTTAGCCTGAGTGGCTGCTCCCGCTGAGCTACTTCCATGAGCACTATTCCTCCCCGGGACCTGCCGCCAAGTCCGGCCGGGGGACAGTGACACATTCCCGGGTAGCCTGAGCGGCTGCTCCCGCTGAGCTACTTCCATGGGCCACTATTCCTCCCCGGGACTTGCCGCCAAGTCTTGGCCGGGGGACAGTGACACATTGCCGGGTAGCCTGAGTGGCTGCTCCCGCTGAGCTCTTACTTCCATGGGCATGTTCCTCACCGGGACATACTACCAAGTGTGGCCGGGTTTCGAGCTCCAAACTCGGCTTGCACTTGGTCGCTTGGGGGTCCCCTCCGCTCCCGGGAAGGGCGCCCTCCAGCGGGCAGACGAGGGTACTTCTAGTCTGCCCGAGCTCCATGGGGCCCCTCTCGCCCCTAGGCTCCCCGCCCAGGGTTCCAGGGTCCCGGATACAGCCACCCTGCCGAGTTCGGTATAGGGTACCGGGCCTGGCTGGAATCACGCCGGGATCGGTGAGACCTCCTCGGCCGCGGCTCAGCCTCCAAACTCCCTTTCGCGGTTCTCTTCCCTTCAAACTTCCATGGGCATGTTCCACACCGGGACCTCCGACCAAGTGTGGCCGGGAACAGTCACCCATGCCCGGGTAGCCTCAGCGGCTGCTCCCGCTGAGGTCAACTTGGAGGTTGGAGCTCCGACTTCCATGGGCACTATTCCTCCCCGGACCTGCCGCCAAGTCTGGCCGGGGGACAGTGACACATTCCCGGGTAGCCCTGAGCGGCTGCTCCCGCTGAACTCTTACTTCCATGGGCATGTTCCTCATCAGGAACCAACGACCAAGTGTGGCCCAGGGACAGTGACACATTCCCGGTTAGCCTGAGTGGCTGCTCCCGCTGAGCTACTTCCATGAGCACTATTCCTCCCCGGGACCTGCCGCCAAGTCTGGCCGGGGGACAGTGACACATTCCCGGGTAGCCTGAGCGGCTGCTCCCGCTGAGCTACTTCCATGGGCACTATTCCTCCCCGGGACTTGCCGCCAAGTCTTGGCCGGGGGACAGTGACACATTGCCGGGTAGCCTGAGTGGCTGCTCCCGCTGAGCTCTTACTTCCATGGGCATGTTCCTCACCGGGACATACTACCAAGTGTGGCCGGGTTTCGAGCTCCAAACTCGGCTTGCACTTGGTCGCTTGGGGGTCCCCTCCGCTCCGGGAAGGGCGCCCTCCAGCGGGCAGACGAGGGTACTTCTAGTCTGCCCGAGCTCCATGGGGCCCCTCTCGCCCCTAGGCTCCCCGCCCAGGGTTCCAGGGTCCCGGATACAGCCACCCTGCCGAGTTCGGTATAGGGTACCGGGCCTGGCTGGAATCACGCCGGGATCGGTGAGACCTCCTCGGCCGCGGCTCAGCCTCCAAACTCCCTTCGCGGTTCTCTTCCCTTCAACTTCCATGGGCATGTTCCACACCGGGACCTCCGACCAAGTGTGGCCGGGGAACAGTCACCCATGCCCGGGTAGCCTCAGCGGCTGCTCCCGCTGAGGTCAACTTGGAGGTTGGAGCTCCGACTTCCATGGGCACTATTCCTCCCCGGGACCTGCCGCCAAGTCTGGCCGGGGGACAGTGACACATTCCCGGGTAGCTTGAGCGGCTTCTCCCGCTGAACTCTTACTTCCATGGGCATGTTCCTCATCAGGAACCAACGACCAAGTGTGGCCCAGGGACAGTGACACATTCCCGGGTAGCCTCAGCAGCTGCTCCCGCTGAGCTACTTCCATGAGCACTATTCCTCCCCGGACCTGCCGCCAAGTCTGGCCGGGGGACAGTGACACATTCCCGGGTAGCCTGAGCGGCTGCTCCCGCTGGGCTACTTCCATGGGCACTATTCCTCCCCGGGACCTGCCGCCAAGTCTGGCCGGGGGACAGTGACACATTCCCGGGTAGCCTGAGTGGCTGCTCCCGCTGAGCTCTTACTTCCATGGGCATGTTCCTCACCGGGACATACTACCAAGTGTGGCCGGGTTTCGAGCTCCAAACTCGGCTTGCACTTGGTCGCTTGGGGGGTCCCCTCCGCTCCGGGAAGGGCGCCCTCCAGCGGGCAGACGAGGGTACTTCTAGTCTGCCCGAGCTCCATGGGGCCCCTCTCGCCCCTAGGCTCCCCGCCCAGGTTCCAGGGTCCCGGATACAGCCACCCTGTCGAGTTCGGTATAGGGTACCGGGCCTGGCTGGAATCACGCCGGGATCGGTGAGACCTCCTCGGCCGCGGCTCAGCCTCCAAACTCCCTTTCGCGGTTCTCTTCCCTTCAACTTCCATGGGCATGTTCCACACCGGGACCTCCGACCAAGTGTGGCCGGGAACAGTCACCCAGGCCCGGGTAGCCTCAGCGGCTGCTCCCGCTGAGGTCAACTTGGAGGTTGGAGCTCCGACTTCCATGGGCACTATTCCTCCCCGGGACCTGCCGCCAAGTCTGGCCGGGGGACAGTGACACATTCCCGGGTAGCCTGAGCGGCTGCTCCCGCTGAACTCTTTAGTTCCATGGGCATGTTCCTCATCAGGAATCAACGACCAAGTGTGGCCGAGGGACAGTGACACATTCCCGGGTAGCCTCAGCAGCTGCTCCCGCTGAGCTACTTCCATGAGCACTATTCCTCCCCGGGACCTGCCGCCAAGTCTGGCCGGGGGACAGTGACACATTCCCGGGTAGCCTGAGTGGCTGCTCCCGCTGAGCTACTTCCATGGGAACTATTCCTCCCCGGGACTTGCCGCCAAGTCTTGGCCGGGGGACAGTGACACATTCCCGGGTAGCCTGAGTGGCTGCTCCCGCTGAGCTACTTCCATGGGAACTATTCCTCCCCGGGACTTGCCGCCAAGTCTTGGCCGGGGGACAGTGACACATTCCCGTGTAGCCTGAGTGGCTGCTCCCGCTGAGCTCTTACTTCCATGGGCATGTTCCTCACCGGGACATACTACCAAGTGTGGCCGGGTTTCGAGCTCCAAACTCGGCTTGCACTTGGTCGCTTGGGGGGTCCCCTCCGCTCCGGGAAGGGCGCCCTCCAGCGGGCAGACGAGGGTACTTCTAGTCTGCCCGAGCTCCATGGGGCCCCTCTCGCCCCTAGGCTCCCGGCCCAGGGTTCCAGGGTCGCGGATCCAGCCACCATGCGGAGTTCGGTTTGGGTACCGGGCCTGGCAGAAATCACGCCGGGATCGGTGAGCCCTCCTCGGCCGCGGCTTCGCGCAAAAACTCCCTTTCGCGGTTCTCTTCACTTCAACTTCCATGGACACGTTCCACACTTGGACCTACGACCAAGTGTGCCCGGGGAACAGTAACCCATGCCCGGGCAGCCTCAGCAAGTGCTCCGGCTGAGGTCAGTTTGGAGGTTTGAGCTCCGACTTCCATGGCCATGTTCCTCACCGGGACCTACGACCAAGCGTGGCCGGGTTTCGAGCTCCAAACTCGGCTTGCACTTGGTGGCCAAGGGGGTCCCCTCCGCTCCGGGAAGGGCGCCCTCCAGCGGGCAGACGAGGTTACTTCTAGTCTGCCCGAGCTCCATGGGGCATTATTCCTCCCCGGACTTGCCGCCAAGTCTGGCCGGGGGACAGTGACACTTGGCCGGGTAGGCGAAGTGGCTTCTCCCGCTGACTTGCCCCTTTGGAAGTAGGAGCTCCTACTTCCATGGGCATTATTCCTCCCCGGGACTTGCCGCCAAGTCTGGCCGGGGGACAGTGACACTTGGCCGGGTAGGCGAAGTGGCTTCTCCCGCTGACTTGCCCCTTTGGAAGTAGGAGCTCCTACTTCCATGGGCATTATTCCTCCCCGGGACTTGCCGCCAAGTCTGGCCGGGGGACAGTGACACTTGGCCGGGTAGGCGAAGTGGCTTCTCCCGCTGACTTGCCCCTTTGGAAGTAGGAGCTCTTACTTCCATGGGCATTATACCTCTCGAAGACTTAGAGCCAAGTGAGCTCCTACTTCCATGGGCATTATTCCTCCCCGGGACTTGCCGCCAAGTCTGGCCGGGGGACAGTGACACTTGGCCGGGTAGGCGAAGTGGCTTCTCCCGCTGACTTGCCCCTTTGGAAGTAGGAGCTCTTACTTCCATGGGCATTATACCTCTCGAAGACGTAGAGCCAAGTGAGCTCCTACTTCCATGGGCATTATTCCTCCCCGGGACTTGCCGCCAAGTCTGGCCGGGGGACAGTGACACTTGGCCGGGTAGGCCAAGTGGCTTCTCCCGCTGACTTGCCCCTTTGGAAGTAGGAGCTCCTACTTCCATGGGCATTATTCCTCCCCGGGACTTGCCGCCAAGTCTGGCCGGGGGACAGTGACACTTGGCCGGGTAGGCGAAGTGGCTTCTCCCGCTGACTTGCCCCTTTGGAAGTAGGAGCTCCTACTTCCATGGGCATTATTCCTCCCCGGGACTTGCCGCCAAGTCTGGCCGGGGGACAGTGACACTTGGCCGGGTAGGCGAAGTGGCTTCTCCCGCTGACTTGCCCCTTTGGAAGTAGGAGCTCTTACTTCCATGGGCATTATACCTCTCGAAGACTTAGAGCCAAGTGAGCTCCTACTTCCATGGGCATTATTCCTCCCCGGGACTTGCCGCCAAGTCTGGCCGGGGACAGTGACACTTGGCCGGGTAGGCGAAGTGGCTTCTCCCGCTGACTTGCCCCTTTGGAAGTAGGAGCTCCTACTTCCATGGGCATTATTCCTCCCCGGGACTTGCCGCCAAGTCTGGCCGGGGGACAGTGACACTTGGCCGGGTAGGCGAAGTGGCTTCTCCCGCTGACTTGCCCCTTTGGAAGTAGGAGCTCCTACTTCCATGGGCATTATTCCTCCCCGGGACTTGCCGCCAAGTCTGGCCGGGGGACAGTGACACTTGGCCGGGTAGGCGAAGTGGCTTCTCCCGCTGACTTGCCCCTTTGGAAGTAGGAGCTCCTACTTCCATGGGCATTATTCCTCCCCGGGACTTGCCGCCAAGTCTGGCCGGGGGACAGTGACACTTGGCCGGGTAGGCGAAGTGGCTTCTCCCGCTTACTTGCCCCTTTGGAAGTAGGAGCTCCTACTTCCATGGGCATTATTCCTCCCCGGACTTGCCGCCAAGTCTGGCCGGGGGACAGTGACACTTGGCCGGGTAGGCGAAGTGGCTTCTCCCGCTGACTTGCCCCTTTGGAAGTAGGAGCTCTTACTTCCATGGGCATTATACCTCTCGAAGACTTAGAGCCAAGTGAGCTCCTACTTCCATGGGCATTATTCCTCCCCGGGACTTGCCGCCAAGTCTGGCCGGGGGACAGTGACAATTGGCCGGGTAGGCGAAGTGGCTTCTCCGCTGACTTGCCCCTTTGGAAGTAGGAGCTCCTACTTCCATGGGCATTATTCCTCCCCGGGACTTGCCGCCAAGTCTGGCCGGGGGACAGTGACATGTGGCCGGATAGGCCAATGGCTTCTCCCGCTGACTTGCCCCTTTGGAAGTAGGAGCTCCTACTTCCATGGGCATGATTCCTCCCCGGGACCTACAGCCAAGAGTGGCCGGGGGACAGTGACACTTGGCCGGGTAGGCGAAGTGGCTTCTCCCGCTGACTTGCCCCTTTGGAAGTAGGAGCTCCTACTTCCATGGGCATTATTCCTCCCCGGGACTTGCCGCCAAGTCTGGCCGGGGGACAGCGACATGTGGCCGGATAGGCCAAGTGGCTTCTCCCGCTGACTTGCCCCTTTGGAGTAGGAGCTCCTACTTCCATGGGCATTATTCCTCCCCGGGACCTACAGCCAAGAGTGGCCGGGGGACAGTGACACTTGGCCGGGTAGGCCAAGTGGCTTCTCCCGCTGACTTGCCCCTTTGGAAGTAGGAGCTCCTACTTCCATGGGCATTATTCCTCCCCGGGACTTGCCGCCAAGTCTGGCCGGGGGACAGTGACACTTGGCCGGGTAGGCGAAGTGGCTTCTCCCGCTGACTTGCCCCTTTGGAAGTAGGAGCTCCTACTTCCATGGGCATTATTCCTCCCCGGGACCTACTGCCAAGTGTGGCCGGGGGACAGTGACATGTGGCCGGATAGGCCAAGTGGCTTCTCCCGCTGACTTGCCCCTTTGGAAGTAGGAGCTCCTACTTCCATGGGCATTATTCCTCCCCGGGACTTGCCGCCAAGTCTGGCCGGGGGACAGTGACACTTGGCCGGGTAGGCGAAGTGGCTTCTCCCGCTGACTTGCCCCTTTGGAAGTTGGAGCTCTTACTTCCATGGGCATTATACCTCTCGAAGACTTAGAGCCAAGTGAGCTCCTACTTCCATGGGCATTATTCCTCCCCGGGACTTGCCGCCAAGTCTGGCCGGGGGACAGTGACACTTGGCCGGGTAGGCGAAGTGGCTTCTCCCGCTGACTTGCCCCTTTGGAAGTAGGAGCTCCTACTTCCATGGGCATTATTCCTCCCCGGGACCTACTGCCAAGTGTGGCCGGGGGACAGTGACATGTGGCCGTATAGGCCAAGTGGCTTCTCCCGCTGACTTGCCCTTTGGAAGTAGGAGCTCCTACTTCCATGGGCATTATTCCTCCCCGGGACTTGCCGCCAAGTCTGGCCGGGGGACAGTGACACTCGGCCGGGTAGGCGAAGTGGCTTCTCCCCGCTGACTTGCCCCTTTGGAAGTAGGAGCTCCTACTTCCATGGGCATTATTCCTCCCCGGGACCTACTGCCAAGTGTGGCCGGGGAACAGTGACTCTTGGCCGGATAGGCCAAGTGGCTTCTCCCGCTGACTGGCCCTTTTGGAAGTAGGAGCTCCTACTTCCATGGGCATTATTCCTCCCCGGGACCTACAGCCAAGTGTGGCCGGGGAACAGTGACTCTTTGCCGGATAGGCCAAGTGGCTTCTCCCGCTGACTTGCCCCTTTGGAAGTAGGAGCTCCTACTTCCATGGGCATTATTCCTCCCCGGGACCTACAGCCAAGTGTGGCCGGGGAACAGTGACTCTTGGCCGGATAGGCCAAGTGGCTTCTCCCGCTGACTTGCCCCTTTGGAAGTAGGAGCTCTTACTTCCATGGGCAGTATACCTCTCGGGGACTTAGAGCCAAGTGTCTTCACCCTTTGGAGGTAGTAGCTCCTACTTCCATGTGCATTATTCCTCCCCGGGACATACTGCCAAGTGTGGCCGGGGAACAGTGACTCTTGGCCGGATAGGCCAAGTGGCTTCTCCCGCTGACTTGCCCCTATGGAAGTAGGAGCTCTTACTTCCATGGGCATTATTCCTCCCCGGGACCTACTGCCAAGTGTGGCCGGGAACAGTGACTCTTGGCCGGATAGGCCAAGTGGCTTCTCCCGCTGACTTGCCCCTTTGGAAGTAGGAGCTCCCACTTCCATGGGCATTATTCCTCCCCGGGACCTACTGCCAAGTGTGGCCGGGGAACAGTGACTCTTGGCCGGATAGGCCAAGTGGCTTCTCCCGCTGACTTGCCCCTTTGGAGGTAGTAGCTCCTACTTCCATGGGCATTATTCCTCCCCGGGACCTACTGCCAAGTGTGGCCGGGGAACAGTGACTCTTGGCCGGATAGGCCAAGTGGCTTCTCCCGCTGACTTGCCCCTTTGGAAGTAGGAGCTCCTACTTCCATGGGCATTATTCCTCCCCGGGACCTACTGCCAAGTGTGGCCGGGGGACAGTGACATGTGGCCGGATAGGCCAAGTGGCTTCTCCCGCTGACTTGCCCCTTTGGAAGTAGGAGCTCCTACTTCCATGGGCATTATTCCTCCCCGGGACCTACAGCCAAGAGTGGCCGGGGGACAGTGACACTTGGCCGGGTAGGCGAGGTGGCTTCTCCCGCTGACTTGACCCTTTGGAAGTAGGAGCTCCTACTTCCATGGGCATTATTCCTCCCCGGGACTTGCCGCCAAGTCTGGCCGGGGGACAGTGACATGTGGCCGGATAGGCCAAGTGGCTTCTCCCGCTGACTTGCCCCTTTGGAAGTAGGAGCTCCTACTTCCATGGGCATTATTCCTCCCGGGGACTTGCCGCCAAGTCTGGCCGGGGGACAGTGACACTCGGCCGGGTAGGCGAAGTGGCTTCTCCCGCTGACTTGCCCCTTTGGAAGTAGGAGCTCCTACTTCCATGGGCATTATTCCTCCCCGGGACCTACTGCCAAGTGTGGCCGGGGGACAGTGACACTTGGCCGGGTAGGCGAAGTGGCTTCTCCCGCTGACTTGACCCTTTGGAAGTAGGAGCTCCTACTTCCATGGGCATTATTCCTCCCCGGGACCTCCTGCCAAGTGTGGCCGGGGAACAGTGACTCTTGGCCGGATAGGCCAAGTGGCTTCTCCCGCTGACTTGCCCCTTTGGAAGTAGGAGCTCCTACTTCCATGGGCATTATTCCTCCCCGGGACCTACAGCCAAGTGTGGCCGGGGAACAGTGACTCTTTGCCGGATAGGCCAAGTGGCTTCTCCCGCTGACTTGCCCCTTTGGAAGTAGGAGCTCCTACTTCCATGGGCATTATTCCTCCCCTCGACCTACAGCCAAGTGTGGCCGGGGAACAGTGACTCTTTGCCGGATAGGCCAAGTGGCTTCTCCCGCTGACTTGCCCCTTTGGAGGTAGTAGCTCCTACTTCCATGGGCATTATTCCTCCCCGGGACATACTGCCAAGTGTGGCCGGGGAACAGTGACTCTTTGCCGGATAGGCCAAGTGGCTTCTCCCGCTGACTTGCCCCTTTGGAGGTAGTAGCTCCTACTTCCATGGGCATTATTCCTCCCCGGGACCTACAGCCAAGAGTGGCCGGGGAACAGTGACTCTTGGCCGGATAGGCCAAGTGGCTTCTCCCGCTGACTTGCCCCTTTGGAAGTAGGAGCTCCTACTTCCATGGGCATTATTCCTCCCCGGGACCTACTGCCAAGTGTGGCCGGGGAACAGTGACTCTTGGCCGGATAGGCCAAGTGGCTTCTCCCGCTGACTTGCCCCTATGGAAGTAGGAGCTCTTACTTCCATGGGCAGTATACCACTCGGGGACTTAGAGCCAAGTGTCTTCACCCTTTGGAGGTAGTAGCTCCTACTTCCATGGGCATTATTCCTCCCCGGGACATACTGCAAATTGTGGCCGGGGAACAGTGACTCTTGGCCGGATAAGCCAAGTGGCTTCTCCCGCTGACTTGCCCCTTTGAAGGTAGTAGCTCCTACTTCCATGGGCATTATTCCTCCCCGGGACCTACAGCCAAGAGTGGCCGGGGAACAGTGACTCTTGGCCGGATAGGCCAAGTGGCTTCTCCCGCTGACTTGCCCCTTTGGAAGTAGGAGCTCTCACTTCCATGGGCAGTATACCTCTCGGGGACTTAGAGCCAAGTGTCTTCGCCCTTTGGAGGTAGGAGCTCTTACTTCCATGGGCATTATTCCTCTCCGGGACTTACAGCCAAGTGTGGCCGGGGAACAGTGACACTTGGCCGGGTAGGCCAAGTGGCTGCTCCCGCTGACTTGCCCCTTTTGAAGTAGGAGCTCCTACTTCCATGGGCATTATTCCACCCCGGGACCTACAGCCAAGTGTGGACGGGGGACAGTGACATGTGGCCGGATAGGCCAAGTGGCTTCTCCCGCTGACTTGCCCCTTTGGAAGTAGGAGCTCCTACTTCCATGGGCATTATTCCTCCCCGGGACCTACTGCCAAGTGTGGCCGGGGAACAGTGACTCTTGGCCGGGTAGGCCAAGTGGCTTCTCCCGCTGACTTGCCCCTTTGGAAGTAGGAGCTCCTACTTCCATGGGCATTATTCCTCTCCGGGACCTACTGCCAAGTGTGGCCGGGGAACAGTGACTCTTGGCCGGATAGGCCAAGTGGCTTCTCCCGCTGACTTGCCCCTTTGGAAGTAGGAGCTCTTACTCCCATGGGCAGTATACCTCTCGGGGACTTAGAGCCAAGTGTCTTCACCCTTTGGAGGAGTAGCTCCTACTTCCATGGGCATTATTCCTCCCCGGGACCTACTGCCAAGTGTGGCCGGGGAACAGTGACTCTTGGCCGGATAGGCCAAGTGGCTCTTCTCCCGCTGACTTGCCCCTTTGGAAGTAGGAGCTCCTACTTCCATGGGCATTATTCCTCCCCGGGACCTACAGCCAAGTGTGGCCGGGGAACAGTGACTCTTGGCCGGATAGGCCAAGTGGCTTCTCCCGCTGACTTGCCCCTTTGGAAGTAGGAGCTCTTACTTCCATGGGCATTATACCTCTCGGGGACTTAGAGCCAAGTGTCTTCACCCTTTGGAGGTAGGAGCTCCTACTTCCATGGGCATTATTCCTCCCCGGGACCTACTGCCAAGTGTGGCCGGGGAACAGTGACTCTTGGCCGGATAGGCCAAGTGGCTTCTCCCGCTGACTTGCCCCTATTGAAGTAGGAGCTCTTACTTCCATGGGCATTATTCCTCCCCGGGACCTACTGCCAAGTGTGGCCGGGGAACAGTGACTCTTGGCCGGATAGGCCAAGTGGCTTCTCCCGCTGACTTGCCCCTTTGGAAGTAGGAGCTCTTACTTCCATGGGCATTATTCCTCCCCGGGACCTACTGCCAAGTGTGGCCGGGGAACAGTGACTCTTGGCCGGATAGGCCAAGTGGCTTCTCCCGCCGACTTGCCCCTTTGGAAGTAGGAGCTCCCACTTCCATGGGCATTATTCCTCCCCGGGACATACTGCCAAGTGTGGCCGGGGAACAGTGACTCTTGGCCGGATAGTCCAAGTGGCTTCTCCCGCTGACTTGCCCCTTTGGAAGTAGGAGCTCCTACTTCCATGGGCATTATTCCTCCCCGGGACCTACAGCCAAGAGTGGCCGGGGGACAGTGACATGTGGCCGGATAGGCCAAGTGGCTTCTCCCGCTGACTTGCCCCTTTGGAAGTAGGAGCTCCTACTTCCATGGGCATTATTCCTCCCCGGGACCTACTGCCAAGTGTGGCCGGGGAACAGTGACTCTTGGCCGGATAGGCCAAGTGGCTTCTCCCGCTGACTTGCCCCTATGGAAGTAGGAGCTCTTACTTCCATGGGCATTATTCCTCCCCGGGACCTACTGCCAAGTGTGGCCGGGGAACAGGGACTCTTGGCCGGATAGGCCAAGTGGCTTCTCCCGCTGACTTGCCCCTTTGGAAGTAGGAGCTCTCACTTCCATGGGCAGTATACCTCTCGGGGACTTAGAGCCAAGTGTCTTCACCCTTTGGAGGTAGGAGCTCTTACTTCCATGGGCATTATTCCTCTCCCGGGACCTACAGCCAAGTGTGGCCGGGGAACAGTGACACTTGGCCGGATAGGCCAAGTGGCTGCTCCCGCTGACTTGCCCCTTTGGAAGTAGGAGCTCCTACTTCCATGGGCATTATTCCACCCCGGGACCTACAGCCAAGTGTGGCCGGGGGACAGTGACATGTGGCCGGATAGGCCAAGTGGCTTCTCCCGCTGACTTGCCCCTTTGGAAGTAGGAGCTCCTACTTCCATGGGCATTATTCCTCCCCGGGACCTACTGCCAAGTGTGGCCGGGGAACAGTGACTCTTGGCCGGGTAGGCCAAGTGGCTTCTCCCGCTGACTTGCCCCTTTGGAAGTAGGAGCTCCTACTTCCATGGGCATTATTCCTCCCCGGGACCTACTGCCAAGTGTGGCCGGGGAACAGTGACTCTTGGCCGGGTAGGCCAAGTGGCTTCTCCCGCTGACTTGCCCCTTTGGAAGTAGGAGCTCTTACTCCCATGGGCAGTATACCTCTCGGGGACTTAGAGCCAAGTGTCTTCACCCTTTGGAGGTAGTAGCTCCTACTTCCATGGGCATTATTCCTCCCCGGGACCTACTGCCAAGTGTAGCCGGGGAACAGTGACTCTTGGCCGGATAGAACTAGTGGCTTCTCCCGCTGACTTGCCCCTTTGGAAGTAGGAGCTCCTACTTCCATGGGCATTATTCCTCCCCGGGACCTACTGCCAAGAGTGGCCGGGAACAGTGACTCTTGGCCGGATAGGCCAAGTGGCTTCTCCCGCTGACTTGCCCCTTTGGAAGTAGGAGCTCCTACTTCCATGGGCATTATTCCTCCCCGGGACCTACTGCCAAGTAAGGCCGGGGAACAGTGACTCTTGGCCGGATAGAACTAGTGGCTTCTTCCGCTGACTTGCCCCTTTGGAAGTAGGAGCTCCTACTTCCATGGGCATTATTCCTCCCCGGGACCTACAGCCAAGCTTGGCCGGGGGACAGTGACATGTGGCCGGATAGGCCAAGTGGCTTCTCCCGCTGACTTGCCCCTTTGGAGGTAGGAGCTCTTACTTCCATGGGCATTATTCCTCTCCGGGACCTACAGCCAAGTGTGGCCGGGGAACAGTGAAACTTGGCCGAATAGGCCAAGTGGCTGCTCCCGCTGACTTGCCCCTTTGGAAGTAGGAGCTCCTACTTCCATGGGCATTATTCCTCCCCGGGACCTATAGCCAAGTGTGGCCGGGGGACGGTGACATGTGGCCGGATAGGCCGAGCGGCTTCTCCCGCTGACGTCATCGCTTTGGAAGTAGGAGCTCCTACTTCCATGGGCTTGTTCCTCCCCGGGACTTGCCGCCAAGTCTGGCCGGGGGACAGTGACATGTGGCCGGATAGGCCAACTGGCTGCTCCCGCTGAGCCCCTACTTCCATGGGCTTGTTCGTCCCCCGGGACTTGCCGCCAAGTCTGGCCGGGGAACAGTGACATGCCGCCGGATACGGCCGAGCGGCTGCTCCCGCTGACGTCATCGCTTTGGAAGTAGGAGCTCCTACTTCCATGGGCTTGTTCCTCCCCGGGACTTGCCGCCAAGTCTGGCCGGGGGACAGTGACATGTGGCCGGATAGGCCAACTGGCTGCTCCCGCTGAGCCCCTACTTCCATGGGCTTGTTCGTCCCCGGGACTTGCCGCCAAGTCTGGCCGGGGAACAGTGACATGCCGCCGGATACGGCCGAGCGGCTGCTCCCGCTGACGTCATCACTTTGGAAGTCGGAGCTCCTACTTCCATGGGCTTGTTCCTCCCCGGGACTTGCCGCCAAGTCTGGCCGGGGGACAGTGACATGTGGCCGGATAGGCCAACTGGCTGCTCCCGCTGAGCCCCTACTTCCATGGGCTTGTTCGTCCCCGGGACTTGCCGCCAAGTCTGGCCGGGGAACAGTGACATGCCGCCGGATACGGCCGAGCGGCTGCTCCCGCTGACGTCATCACTTTGGAAGTCGGAGCTCCTACTTCCATGGGCTTGTTCCTCCCCGGGACTTGCCGCCAAGTCTGGCCGGGGGACAGTGACATGTGGCCGGATAGGCCAACTGGCTGCTCCCGCTGAGCCCCTACTTCCATGGGCTTGTTCGTCCCCGGGACTTGCCGCCAAGTCTGGCCGGGGAACAGTGACATGCCGCCGGATACGGCCGAGCGGCTGCTCCCGCTGACGTCATCACTTTGGAAGTCGGAGCTCCTACTTCCATGGGCTTGTTCCTCCCCGGGACTTGCCGCCAAGTCTGGCCGGGGGACAGTGACATGTGGCCGGATAGGCCAACTGGCTGCTCCCGCTGAGCCCCTACTTCCATGGGCTTGTTCGTCCCCGGGACTTGCCGCCAAGTCTGGCCGGGGAACAGTGACATGCCGCCGGATACGGCCGAGCGGCTGCTCCCGCTGACGTCATCACTTTGGAAGTCGGAGCTCCTACTTCCATGGGCTTGTTCCTCCCCGGGACTTGCCGCCAAGTCTGGCCGGGGGACAGTGACATGTGGCCGGATAGGCCAACTGGCTGCTCCCGCTGAGCCCCTACTTCCATGGGCTTGTTCGTCCCCGGGACTTGCCGCCAAGTCTGGCCGGGGAACAGTGACATGCCGCCGGATACGGCCGAGCGGCTGCTCCCGCTGACGTCATCACTTTGGAAGTCGGAGCTCCTACTTCCATGGGCTTGTTCCTCCCCGGGACTTGCCGCCAAGTCTGGCCGGGGGACAGTGACATGTGGCCGGATAGGCCAACTGGCTGCTCCCGCTGAGCCCCTACTTCCATGGGCTTGTTCGTCCCCGGGACTTGCCGCCAAGTCTGGCCGGGGAACAGTGACATGCCGCCGGATACGGCCGAGCGGCTGCTCCCGCTGACGTCATCACTTTGGAAGTCGGAGCTCCTACTTCCATGGGCTTGTTCCTCCCCGGGACTTGCCGCCAAGTCTGGCCGGGGGACAGTGACATGTGGCCGGATAGGCCAACTGGCTGCTCCCGCTGAGCCCCTACTTCCATGGGCTTGTTCGTCCCCGGGACTTGCCGCCAAGTCTGGCCGGGGAACAGTGACATGCCGCCGGATACGGCCGAGCGGCTGCTCCCGCTGACGTCATCACTTCGGAAGTCCATGCACGGGGCAAGGCTCGCACTCCAGGCGAGAACCAGCTCTGCGGGGCCGGCGGCGCGTGCTTGGCTGAACCCCCGTGACCAACGGGGGCTAGACGTCGGAGGCATGCCCGCAGAGGTGCACCCCTCGCCGGCCACACTCTCTGACATCCTCCGGCCTCTGCTCCGCGCCTACGTTCTACGCGGCTTATGTCTGCCACTGCACGGCACTCTATGTATGC
>NW_027285224.1:27500-52500 GCF_040894005.1 Engystomops pustulosus | reverse complement strand
CGACGGCCGGACCGAGCAGATTTGGACCGGGGTGCGGGGCGAGTACCTGCCTCTCTCACGAAGGGAGTGTCACCGGTAAGAAGCCTCTTCCCACGTCTGCTTGCCGACTTACGCTCGCCCCGACGAGAGGCCCAACCGAAAGAGTGGAAAGGGGCAGAGATTTCCAGGGTCGCCCCACCAGGGATGCAATACCCCAGTGCAGACAGTCGGCCCTGCCCCGAACCTACTCGGTGGTTTGAAGGTTAACCTCTTGGGGAAAAAGCAGCGATTCGCCTCGCGGTGCGTGCCTCCGCGGATCTAAACCCCCTCGATCGATGTGGGGCCAGAGGACCCCTTTTCCCCGTACGAAACTGTCAGCTCACCATGGGCTCGACGTCCGTGGGTCGGGGAGTTGAGCGCTTACGCGCGGCGGGACCTTATAACCTGCAGCGGCTGAGGAGCGAAGATTTCCAGGGTGGGCCCCCGGGGATGCCATACCCCGAGCAGCCTGTCGGCCCCGCTCCTAGCACGCTGGCAAGCAATGGAGTCTTCCCGCGGCAGCCACCGCCCTCGCCCTAGCCTCGCCGTCGGTCGATGAAGAACGTCGTTCGCCCTCCTCTGGCTCGGGATTTGGAAACGGCCTGGCCTTCGCCTACTCCGTCGGGCAACTGCCTTCCGCCAGCCCCTTCCCTCGAATCCCCTTCTTCCATTTTAGACCCGATCAGGGGATTGGTCAGCCCAGCCCTGGGGTAAGAAGAGGGGTTGGGGTCGGTTCGGCTTCGGGTGCCCGCTCGGCCAAAGGTTCCCTCGCTTTGGAAGCACGCGAGGTCGCGGAGGGTGTCGGGGTTATTTTTTCGGCTCCCTGGCTTCGCGGGAGCGGCCTTCGGCTAGGGCCGAGGCCGTCCGGCCCGCGCAGATTTGGACCGGGGTCCGGGGCGAGTACCTGCCTCTCTCACGAAGGGAGTGTCACCGGTAAGAAGCCTCTTCCCACGTCTGCTTGCCGACTTACGCTCGCCCCGACGAGAGGCCCAACCGAAAGAGTGGAAAGGGGCAGA
Organism: Engystomops pustulosus; assembly: GCF_040894005.1. NCBI lineage: Eukaryota > Metazoa > Chordata > Amphibia > Anura > Leptodactylidae > Engystomops > Engystomops pustulosus. The sequence goes on along the minus strand of NW_027285224.1, from coordinate 51,466 downwards.
GATTTCCAGGGTCGCCCCACCAGGGATGCAATACCCCAGTGCAGACTGTCGGCCCTGCCCCGAACCTACTCGGTGGTTTGAAGGTTAACCTCTTGGGGAAAAGCAGCGATTCGCCTCGCGGTGCGTGCCTCCGCGGATCTAAACCCCCTCGATCGATGTGGGGCCAGAGGACCCCTTTTCCCCGTACGAAACGGCCGGCTCACCATGGGCTCGACATCCGTGGGTCGGAGAGTTGAGCGCTTACGCGCGGCGGGACCTTATAACCTGCAGCGGCTGAGGAGCGAAGATTTCCAGGGTGGGCCCCCGGGGATGCCATACCCCGAGCAGCCAGTCGGCCCCGCTCCTAGCGCGCTGACGAGCAATGGAGTCTTCCCCGCGGCAGCCACCGCCCTCGCCTCGCCGTCGGTCGATGAAGAGCCGAGTTCGCCCTCCTCTGCTCGGGACTCGGAAACGGCCTGGCCTTCGCCTACTCCGTCGGGCAACTGCCTTCCGCCAGCCCCTTCCCTCGAATCCCCTTCTTCCATTTTAGACCCGATCAGGGGATTGGTCAGCCCAGCCCTGGGGTAGGAAGAGGGGTTGGGGTCGGTTCGGCTTCCGGTGCCCCCGCTCGGCCAAAGGTCCCCTCGCTTTGGAAGCAGAGGGTGCCGGGGTTATTTTCGGCTTGACGCCTAGTCCGGTCCCTGCCGGTTCCCGTGGAGGCCCGCGGTCAAAACCAGCTCCCCGGCTGTCGGAGCCGGAGCCCCGCAGCCCGAGCGGACGCACCGAGTCCCTCATGTAAGGGATAGCCGCCCCTACGGAACGGCCCGGACTGGGACCAGGCACCCCCAGGCGCCGAAGGGGTGGGTCGGCCGTGTTGCCGAAGCTTAGCCGGCGCTGATGACCGCAGCCCCTAACGATGCCCACAGGCGGGGGAGCCAAGGAGAGCACTAGGAAGACGTGGCGGGGTCGGACGGCTCAATTTCCAGGGTGGGACCCCGGGGGTTCAGTACCCCGGGCATCCGGTCGGTTTCGCCGGCGCGACCCCAAGCCTTCCACGGCCCCCTTCGTGGGTGCAGGGATACCGTGCAGGGTGCAGGCTTAGACGCCAATTCCCCAGAAGTTTTAGGGATAGGGTTTGTCCGGGCGCCACCGCAGCGACAACCTCGCAAGAAGCTCTCTTCCACAAAAGCACGGGCAACGTTCGTGTGCGAGTGTTGGTCTCCCATGGTCTACCGACTCCCCCGGGCGGCCCAAGCGTTACGCCCACGGCCGGGCCCTCGAGCAGGCGCACCCCTGGTGCCTCTCGTAAGGGAAGGCTACGGTCCTCAACCCCTCGTATGGCGGGGAGGGCGCATTTGAAACGCTAAAGGACGAGCCCTGTTCGGGACCTGGCGGGGATCCGCGGATTGGCGAGAGGGATGGGTCTGCCGTTGGTCAGAGGGGACGCACCCCTGGGACGCAGTTTGGCATTAGCGACCGATGGCCCATCTACGACCATGTACTCCGGGAGCGCCAAGGAGGACGCGGGTGGGCTTTGGGGGCAGACTCAATTTCCAGGGTCTGGGCGCCGGGGGTGCAATACCCTTAAGCGCTCATGTCGGTTTCGTCTGCCGCCCGCCTCTGGCCCGGCTCCTAGTGACGGGTGCTGTGAACGTGCGATCGTGCTTGCGGTTGAAGAGTTCAAAGGCTACCGCTGGGGATAACACGCCCGGGGAATTTAGAAACCCCCCCCTCCGCTACAATCTCTGCTTCTGCCGGACTCGGAGGGGAGCCGCCCCGGGGGCGACCGCTCCCTCTCCTCTTCCGCGGCGTGCCGCGCGCTTCGCCGTCAGCAGCGGAGCGAACCTTTTTCTCGGTCCGCAGCTCTTCAGGCGTAGGCGGGCAGCGCTAACAGGGTACACTGGGGACCACTCGACCGCAACCGCTCCTCCGACCGACGAGCATACCTACCGCGGATACGCCACGGTGGGTCTAAGCCTCGTCGCCGCCGCGAGGAGCAGGCGGGAGCCGTCCCTTTTCGTGCTGCGGAAATAAACCGTGGACACAGAGGTGTGTCTGCGCTCTCCGACCGGGCGGGGGGCGATTGGACTTGCCCGAGGGACACTAGGCGAGGCGCTGCCGCGGGAGCCGGAGCTCCGCGCTGGACGCTGCCGCCGCCGCCGCCGCCCCCCACCCACGGTACGGTGGAGTACGCCCGTTCCATACGCTTCGTAGCAAACCTCAGCCGAAGCAGAGAGTCCTACCGCTGTGGCAGGAGCGGGGCCGTGCGAGGACCACACTGGCACCGCGCTACACAACCTTAGGCAGAGGACCACAGCCGCTCACGGGGAGCGGGGGATTGATGCGCGACCAAGACTGAGGCTAAGGAACGCTTTACCATAAACCGGCCGGGGCCAATACCCCTGACCGAGCAAAGTGCCCTGCCCCGCCGGATCGCGCTGTGTCAGATCGATCAAAAGAGCGGAGAGCCGAGACTCTACCGCTGGGAGTTTGTGGAGAACGGCCTGGCTTGCGTCCCGTCCTCCCGCCCTCGACCTCACATGGCTAGCCTCACCCGCCGGGAGCCACCCCATTGGGGACCGTAGGGCGGAGAAGGGGTCTCCGCGTCCGGAATTTACTTGTGGAGAACGGCCTGGCTTACGTCCCGTCCTCCCGCCCTCGACCTCACATGGCTAGCCTCACCCGCCGGGCGCCACCCCATTGGGGACCGTAGGGCGGAGAAGGGGTCTCCGCGTCCGGAATTTACTTGTGGAGAACGGCCTGGCTTACGTCCCGTCCTCCCGCCCTCGACCTCACACGGCTAGCCTCACCCGCCGGGCGCCACCCCATTGGGGACCGTAGGGCGGAGAAGGGGTCTCCGCGTCCGGAATTTACTTGTGGAGAACGGCCTGGCTTACGTCCCGTCCTCCCGCCCTCGACCTCACATGGCTAGCCTCACCCGCCGGGCGCCACCCCATTGGGGACCGTAGGGCGGAGAAGGGGTCTCCGCGTACGGAATTTCTTGTGGAGAACGGCCTGGCTTACGTCCCGTCCTCCCATGGCTAGCCTCACCCGCCGGGCGCCACCCCATTGGGGACCGTAGGGCGGAGAAGGGGTCTCCGCGTCCGGAATTTCTTGTGGAGAACGGCCTGGCTTACGTCCCGTCCTCCCGCCCTCGACCTCACATGGCTAGCCTACCCCGCCGGGCGCCGCTCCATTGGGGATACGGTACGGCAAAGCGCGACGCCGCACGATGCCAACACTTTGTGCAAAAACCTGGCAGAGTCGACCAAAACCTCGCTTCTTTGACCGGTATTTTTGATGCTTTTCTCTGCCGCCGAAGGTGCACTGAGGGTCGGATCGCCCAAAATTTTTACCGGTCGTTTTGGTCTGCGGTTCTTCCGAGAGGTGCCCGCCTGACAGTTCTTTTTCAGCAGCCTCCGAAAGGCCATCCAGCGGGCAAGCCAGGGGTTGGCAGCCGCCGGCGGTGAGCCTTCCCCGGCCGGGGCAGACGGCTCCGACCGCAAAATTTTTTCGACTTTCGCCGAGGCCAAAACCCCATGCACTTTTAAAGCCTGCCCGCAGCGCCGTCTCCTGTCAGACGTCCCTTGCCGCCTGCGGTGGTCCTCGCCCGGCAGAGAGAAGCCGGAGTCGCCCCCTCTCCGGTTCTTTTTCACCATTCCGGAGCTCTGAAATCTGCCGGACACCGAGTGACCGAGGACGCTTCCAGGAGGGCGGCAGCGAGAGGCAGAGTGCCACCGGTCGGGTCGCCGGTTCTCCCACACTTTGAAAATTTTTCGCTTGTTCTGGTGGGATGGAGAGAGAGCGTGGCTTATGCGCCCTCTGCCCCGCGGTCCGCCCTGGCTGGCCTTACGCCGGTGGTTCGCCAGGCCACCGGCACCTTGTACGGCGGGGACGGCGTGGCTTATGCGCCCGTCAACCCACCTACTCGCCCCGGCTAGCCTTTTACCCGGAGGGCGCCACGCTCCGGGTACCAGTGAGCGGCACGAACCCAGTCATACCATGCCGCTCACCTCGCGCCCTCTCCGGCCTCCGCCGCGGAGACCTCCCGCTAGGACCTGCGGGGGGCGATTTCTGCCAAAATCTACAAAGTCCCCGATGGTTAAGGACGTAGACTGTTGAGCGGGACCTACACACTCTTGTAGCCGATGGGGCTCGCCATTTCCCGCAGAAAATGGACCACCTCCCGCAGAGGAACATGAAATGCCCCTTCCCGCGGGACCCGAAGGACCGCTCTGTCCGAGCAGGCCTCCAGGACCACGGCACGCAAAAGCGACTCAGTCCCGCTGGCATTACGGATCTGACTTTGTGCAAAAACCAGGCAGAGTCGACCAAAACCTCCCTTCTTTGACCGGTGTTTTTGTTGCTTTTCTCTGCCGCCGAAGGTGCACTGAGGATCGGATCGCCCAAAATTTTTACCGGTCGTTTTGGTCTGCGGTTCTTCCGAGAGGTGCCCGCCTGACAGTTCTTTTTCAGCAGCCTCCGAAAGGGCATCCAGCGGGCAAGCCAGGGGTTGGCAGCCGCCGGCGGTGAGCCTTCCCCGGCCGGGGCAGACAGCTCCGACCGCAAAATTTTTTCGACTTTCGCCGAGGCCAAAACCCCATGCACTTTTAAAGCCTGCCCGCAGCGCCGTCTCCTGGCAGACGTCCCTTGCCGCCTGCGGTGGTCCTCGCCCGGCAGAGAGAAGCCGGATTCGCCCTCTCACCGGTTCTTTTTCACCATTCCGGAGCTCTGAAATCTGCCGGACACCGAGTGACCGAGGACGCTTCCAGGAGGGCGGCAGCGAGAGGCAGAGTGCCACCGGTCGGGAAGCCGGTTCTCCCACACTTTGAAATTTTTTCGCTTGTTCTGGTGGGATGGAGAGAGAGCGTGGCTTATGCGCCCTCTGCCCCGCGGTACGCCCTTGGCTAGCCTTACGCCGGTGGTTCGCCAGGCCACCGGCACCTTGTACAGCGGGGACGGCGTGGCTTATGCGCCCTCTGCCCCGCGGTACGCCCTTGGCTAGCCTTACGCCGGTGGTTCGCCAGGCCACCGGCACCTTGTACGGCGGGGACGGCGTTGCTTATGCGCCCGTCAATCCACCTACTCGCCCCGGCTAGCCTTTTACCCGGAGGGCGCCACGCTCCGGGTAGCATGAGCGGCACGAGCCCAGTCATACCATGCCGCTCACCTCGCACCTTTCCCGGCCTCCGCCGCGGAGACCTCCCGCTCTGTTCTGCGGAGAGCGATTTTGGGCAAAATCTACAAAGTCCCCGATGGTTAAGGACGTAGACTGTTGAGCGGGACCTACACACTCTTGTAGCCGAAGGGGCTCGCCATTTCCCGCAGAAAATGGATCACCTCCCGCAGAGGAACATGAAATGCCCTTCCCGCGGGACCCGAAGGACCACTCTGTCCGAGCAGGCTTCCAGGACCACGGCACGCAAGAGCGACTCAGTCCCGCTGGCATTACGGATCTGACTTAGTGCAAAAACCTGGCAGAGTCGACCAAAACTCCCCTTCTCTGACCGGTATTTTTGTTGCTTTTCTCTGCCGCCGAAGGTGCACTACGGGTCGGATCGCCCAAAATTTTTACCGGTCGTTTTGGTCTGCGGTTCTTCCGAGAGGTGCCCGCCTGACAGTTCTTTTTCAGCAGCCTCCGAAAGGCCATCCAGCGGGCAAGCCAGGGGTTGGCAGCCGCCGGAGGTGAGCCTTCCCCGGCCGGGGCAGACAGCTCCGACCGCATAATTTTTTCGACTTTCTCCGAGGCCAAAACCCCATGCACTTTTAAAGCCTGCCCGCAGCGCCGTCTCCTGTCAGACGTCCCCGCCGCCTGCGGTGGTCCTCGCCCGGCAGAGAGAAGCCGGAGTCGCCCTCTCTCCGGTTCTTTTTCACCATTCCGGAGCTCTTAAATCTGCCGTACTCCGAGTGACCGAGGACGCTTCCAGGACGGCGGCAGCGAGAGGCAGAGTGCAACCGGTCGGGAAGCCGGTTCTCCCACACTTTGAAAATTTTTCGCTTGTGCTGGTGGGATGGAGAGAGAGCGTGGCTTATGCGCCCTCTGCCCCGCGGTACGCCCTTGGCTAGCCTTACGCCGGTGGTTCGCCAGGCCACCGGCACCTTGTACGGCGGGGACGGCGTTGCTTATGCGCCCGTCATCCCACCTACTCGCCCCGGCTAGCCTTTTACCCGGAGGGCGCCACGCTCCGGGTAGCAGTGAGCGGCACGAGCCCAGTCATACCATGCCGCTCACCTCGCACCTTTTCCGGCCTCCGCCGCGGAGACCTCCCGCTAGGACATGCGGGGGGCGATCTTGACCAAAATCTACAAAGTCCCCGATGGTTAAGGACGTAGACTGTTGAGCGGGACCTACACACTCTTGTAGCCGAAGGGGCTCGCCATTTCCCGCAGAAAATGGATCACCTCCCGCAGAGGAACATGAAATGCCCCTTCCCGCGGGACCCGAAAGGACCGCCCTGTCCGAGCAGGCCTCCAGGACCACGGCACGCAAAAGCGACTCAGTCCCGCTGGCATTACGGATCTGACTTAGTGCAAAAACCTGGCAGAGTCGACCAAAACTCCCCTTCTCTGACCGGTATTTTTGTTGCTTTTCTCTGCCGCCGAAGGTGCACTACGGGTCGGATCGCCCAAAATTTTTACCGGTCGTTTTGGTCTGCGGTTCTTCCGAGAGGTGCCCGCCTGACAGTTCTTTTTCAGAAGCCTCCGAAAGGCCATCCAGCGGGCAAGCCAGGGGTTGGCAGCCGCCGGCGGTGAGCCTTCCCCGGCCGGGGCAGACAGCTCCGACCGCATAATTTTTTCGACTTTTGCCGAGGCCAAAACCCCATGCACTTTTAAAGCCTGCCCGCAGCGCCGTCTCCTGTCAGACGTCCCCGCCGCCTGCGGTGGTCCTCGCCCGGCAGAGAGAAGCCGGAGTCGCCCTCTCTCCGGTTCTTTTTCACCATTCCGGAGCTCTTAAATCTGCCGTACTCCGAGTGACCGAGGACGCTTCCAGGAGGGCGGCAGCGAGAGGCAGAGTGCCACCGGTCGGGAAGCCGGTTCTCCCACACTTTGAAAATATTTCGCTTGTGCTGGTGGGATGGAGAGAGAGCGTGGCTTATGCGCCCTCTGCCCCGCGGTACGCCCTGGCTAGCCTTACGCCGGTGGTTCGCCAGGCCACCGGCACCTTGTACGGCGGGGACGGCGTTGCTTATGCGCCCGTCATCCCACCTACTCGCCCCGGCTAGCCTTTTACCCGGAGGGCGCCACGCTCCGGGTAGCAGTGAGCGGCACGAGCCCAGTCATACCATGCCGCTCACCTCGCACCTTTTCCGGCCTCCGCCGCGGAGACCTCACGCTCTGTTCTGCGGAGAGCGATTTTGGGCAAAATCTACAAAGTCCCCGATGGTTAAGGACGTAGACTGTTGAGCGGGACCTACACACTCTTGTAGCCGAAGGGGCTCGCCATTTCCCGCAGAAAATGGATCACCTCCCGCAGAGGAACATGAAATGCCCCTTCCCGCGGGACCCGAAGGACCGCTCTGTCCGAGCAGGCCTCCAGGACCACGGCACGCAAAAGCGACTCAGTCCCGCTGGCATTACGGATCTGACTTAGTGCAAAAACCTGGCAGAGTCGACCAAAACTCCCCTTCTCTGACCGGTATTTTTGTTGCTTTTCTCTGCCGCCGAAGGTGCACTACGGGTCGGATCGCCCAAAATTTTTACCGGTCGTTTTGGTCTGCGGTTCTTCCGAGAGGTGCCCGCCTGACAGTTCTTTTTCAGCAGCCTCCGAAAGGGCATCCAGCGGGCAAGCCAGGGGTTGGCAGCCGCCGGCGGTGAGCCTTCCCCGGCCGGGGCAGAAAGCTCCGACCGCATAATTTTTTCGACTTTCGCCGAGGCCAAAACCCCATGCACTTTTAAAGCCTGCCCGCAGCGCCGCCTCCTGTCAGAGGTCCCCGCCGCCTGCGGTGGTCCTCGCCCGGCAGAGAGAAGCCGGAGTCGCCCTCTCTCCGGTTCTTTTTCACCATTCCGGAGCTCTTAAATCTGCCGTACTCCGAGTGACCGAGGACGCTTCCAGGAGGGCGGCAGAGAGAGGCAGAGTGCCACCGGTCGGGAAGCCGGTTCTCCCACACTTTGAAAATTTTTCGCTTGTGCTGGTGGGATGGAGAGAGAGCGTGGCTTATGCGCCCTCTGCCCCGCGGTACGCCCTGGCTAGCCTTACGCCGGTGGTTCGCCAGGCCACCGGCACCTTGTACGGCGGGGACGGCGTTGCTTATGCGCCCGTCAACCCACCTACTCGCCCCGGCTAGCTTTTTACCCGGAGGGCGCCACGCTCCGGGTAGCAGTGAGCGGCACGAGCCCAGTCATACCATGCCGCTCACCTCGCACCTTTTCCGGCCTCCGCCGCGGAGACCTCACGCTCTGTTCTGCGGAGAGCGATTTTGGGCAAAATCTACAAAGTCCCCGATGGTTAAGGACGTAGACTGTTGAGCGGGACCTACACACTCTTGTAGCCGAAGGGGCTCGCCATTTCCCGCAGAAAATGGATCACCTCCCGCAGAGGAACATGAAATGCCCCTTCCCGCGGGACCCGAAGGACCGCTCTGTCCGAGCAGGCCTCCAGGACCACGGCACGCAAAAGCGACTCAGTCCCGCTGGCATTACGGATCTGACTTAGTGCAAAAACCTGGCAGAGTCGACCAAAACTCCCCTTCTCTGACCGGTATTTTTGCTGCTTTTCTCTGCCGCCGAAGGTGCACTACGTGTCGGATCGCCCAAAATTTTTACCGGTCGTTTTGGTCTGCGGTTCTTCCGAGAGGTGCCCGCCTGACAGTTCTTTTTCAGCAGCCTCCGAAAGGGCATCCAGCGGGCAAGCCAGGGGTTGGCAGCCGCCGGCGGTGAGCCTTCCCCGGCCGGGGCAGACAGCTCCGACCGCATAATTTTTTCGAACTTCTCCGAGGTCAAAATCCCAGGCACTCCGACGGAAGGTCCGCCGCGCGTCTCCCGTCTGACGTCCCCGCCGCTCGCGGTGGTCCTCGCCCGGCAGGGAGCTGCCGGATTCGCCCTCTTACCGGTTCTTTTTCACCTTTCCGGAGCTCTGATATCTGCCGCACACACAGTGACCGAGGACGCTTCCAGGAGGGCGGCAGCGAGAGGCAGAGTGCCACCGGGCGGGTCCTCGGTTCTCCCACACTTAGAAAATTTTTGCGCTTGTGCTGGTGCGAGGACGTAGGTCTTTCGACCGGGGCAAGCCTGGAGGGCGGTAGCCGGGATTGGCGCCCTATTCCCGGCTAGCTCTCGGAGGCTTCACCCGGTTGGAGGTTGGAGCTCCGACTTCCATGGGCATGTTCCTCACCGGGACCTACGACCAAGTGTGGCCGAGGGACAGTGACACATTCCCGGGTAGCCTGAGTGGCTGCTCCCGCTGAGCTACTTCCATGGGCACTATTCCTCCCCGGGACTTGCCGCCAAGTCTTGGCCGGGGGACAGTGACACATTCCCGGGTAGCCTGAGTGGCTTCTCCCGCTGAGCTCTTACTTCCATGGGCATGTTCCTCACCGGGACCAACTACCAAGTGTGGCCGGGTTTCGAGCTCCAAACTCGGCTTGCACTTGGTCGCTTGGGGGGTCCCCTCCGCTCCGGGAAGGGCGCCCTCCAGCGGGCAGACGAGGGTACTTCTAGTCTGCCCGAGCTCCATGGGGCCCCTCTCGCCCCTAGGCTCCCCGCCCAGGGTTCCAGGGTCCCGGATAAAGCCACCCTGCCGAGTTCGGTATAGGGTACCGGGCCTGGCTGGAATCACGCCGGGATCGGTGAGACCTCCTCGGCCGCGGCTCAGCCTCCAAACTCCCTTTCGCGGTTCTCTTCCCTTCAACTTCCATGGGCATGTTCCACACCGGGACCTCCGACCAAGTGTGGCCGGGGAACAGTCACCCATGCCCGGGTAGCCTCAGCGGCTGCTCCCGCTGAGGTCAACTTGGAGGTTGGAGCTCCGACTTCCATGGGCACTATTCCTCCCCGGGACCTGCCGCCAAGTCTGGCCGGGGGACAGTGACACATTCCCGGGTAGCCCTGAGCGGCTGCTCCCGCTGAACTCTTACTTCCATGGGCATGTTCCTCATCAGGAACCAACGACCAAGTGTGGCCCAGGGACAGTGACACATTCCCGGTTAGCCTGAGTGGCTGCTCCCGCTGAGCTACTTCCATGAGCACTATTCCTCCCCGGGACCTGCCGCCAAGTCCGGCCGGGGGACAGTGACACATTCCCGGGTAGCCTGAGCGGCTGCTCCCGCTGAGCTACTTCCATGGGCACTATTCCTCCCCGGGACTTGCCGCCAAGTCTTGGCCGGGGGACAGTGACACATTGCCGGGTAGCCTGAGTGGCTGCTCCCGCTGAGCTCTTACTTCCATGGGCATGTTCCTCACCGGGACATACTACCAAGTGTGGCCGGGTTTCGAGCTCCAAACTCGGCTTGCACTTGGTCGCTTGGGGGTCCCCTCCGCTCCGGGAAGGGCGCCCTCCAGCGGGCAGACGAGGGTACTTCTAGTCTGCCCGAGCTCCATGGGGCCCCTCTCGCCCCTAGGCTCCCCGCCCAGGGTTCCAGGGTCCCGGATACAGCCACCCTGCCGAGTTCGGTATAGGGTACCGGGCCTGGCTGGAATCACGCCGGGATCGGTGAGACCTCCTCGGCCGCGGCTCAGCCTCCAAACTCCCTTTCGCGGTTCTCTTCCCTTCAACTTCCATGGGCATGTTCCACACCGGGACCTCCGACCAAGTGTGGCCGGGGAACAGTCACCCATGCCCGGGTAGCCTCAGCGGCTGCTCCCGCTGAGGTCAACTTGGAGGTTGGAGCTCCGACTTCCATGGGCACTATTCCTCCCCGGGACCTGCCGCCAAGTCTGGCCGGGGGACAGTGACACATTCCCGGGTAGCCCTGAGCGGCTGCTCCCGCTGAACTCTTACTTCCATGGGCATGTTCCTCATCAGGAACCAACGACCAAGTGTGGCCCAGGGACAGTGACACATTCCCGGTTAGCCTGAGTGGCTGCTCCCGCTGAGCTACTTCCATGAGCACTATTCCTCCCCGGGACCTGCCGCCAAGTCTGGCCGGGGGACAGTGACACATTCCCGGGTAGCCTGAGCGGCTGCTCCCGCTGAGCTACTTCCATGGGCACTATTCCTCCCCGGGACTTGCCGCCAAGTCTTGGCCGGGGGACAGTGACACATTGCCGGGTAGCCTGAGTGGCTGCTCCCGCTGAGCTCTTACTTCCATGGGCATGTTCCTCACCGGGACATACTACCAAGTGTGGCCGGGTTTCGAGCTCCAAACTCGGCTTGCACTTGGTCGCTTGGGGGTCCCCTCCGCTCCGGGAAGGGCGCCCTCCAGCGGGCAGACGAGGGTACTTCTAGTCTGCCCGAGCTCCATGGGGCCCCTCTCGCCCCTAGGCTCCCCGCCCAGGGTTCCAGGGTCCCGGATACAGCCACCCTGCCGAGTTCGGTATAGGGTACCGGGCCTGGCTGGAATCACGCCGGGATCGGTGAGACCTCCTCGGCCGCGGCTCAGCCTCCAAACTCCCTTTCGCGGTTCTCTTCCCTTCAACTTCCATGGGCATGTTCCACACCGGGACCTCCGACCAAGTGTGGCCGGGGAACAGTCACCCATGCCCGGGTAGCCTCAGCGGCTGCTCCCGCTGAGGTCAACTTGGAGGTTGGAGCTCCGACTTCCATGGGCACTATTCCTCCCCGGGACCTGCCGCCAAGTCTGGCCGGGGGACAGTGACACATTCCCGGGTAGCTTGAGCGGCTTCTCCCGCTGAACTCTTACTTCCATGGGCATGTTCCTCATCAGGAACCAACGACCAAGTGTGGCCCAGGGACAGTGACACATTCCCGGGTAGCCTCAGCAGCTGCTCCCGCTGAGCTACTTCCATGAGCACTATTCCTCCCCGGGACCTGCCGCCAAGTCTGGCCGGGGGACAGTGACACATTCCCGGGTAGCCTGAGCGGCTGCTCCCGCTGGGCTACTTCCATGGGCACTATTCCTCCCCGGGACCTGCCGCCAAGTCTGGCCGGGGGACAGTGACACATTCCCGGGTAGCCTGAGTGGCTGCTCCCGCTGAGCTCTTACTTCCATGGGCATGTTCCTCACCGGGACATACTACCAAGTGTGGCCGGGTTTCGAGCTCCAAACTCGGCTTGCACTTGGTCGCTTGGGGGGTCCCCTCCGCTCCGGGAAGGGCGCCCTCCAGCGGGCAGACGAGGGTACTTCTAGTCTGCCCGAGCTCCATGGGGCCCCTCTCGCCCCTAGGCTCCCCGCCCAGGGTTCCAGGGTCCCGGATACAGCCACCCTGTCGAGTTCGGTATAGGGTACCGGGCCTGGCTGGAATCACGCCGGGATCGGTGAGACCTCCTCGGCCGCGGCTCAGCCTCCAAACTCCCTTTCGCGGTTCTCTTCCCTTCAACTTCCATGGGCATGTTCCACACCGGGACCTCCGACCAAGTGTGGCCGGGGAACAGTCACCCAGGCCCGGGTAGCCTCAGCGGCTGCTCCCGCTGAGGTCAACTTGGAGGTTGGAGCTCCGACTTCCATGGGCACTATTCCTCCCCGGGACCTGCCGCCAAGTCTGGCCGGGGGACAGTGACACATTCCCGGGTAGCCTGAGCGGCTGCTCCCGCTGAACTCTTTAGTTCCATGGGCATGTTCCTCATCAGGAATCAACGACCAAGTGTGGCCGAGGGACAGTGACACATTCCCGGGTAGCCTCAGCAGCTGCTCCCGCTGAGCTACTTCCATGAGCACTATTCCTCCCCGGGACCTGCCGCCAAGTCTGGCCGGGGGACAGTGACACATTCCCGGGTAGCCTGAGTGGCTGCTCCCGCTGAGCTACTTCCATGGGAACTATTCCTCCCCGGGACTTGCCGCCAAGTCTTGGCCGGGGGACAGTGACACATTCCCGGGTAGCCTGAGTGGCTGCTCCCGCTGAGCTACTTCCATGGGAACTATTCCTCCCCGGGACTTGCCGCCAAGTCTTGGCCGGGGGACAGTGACACATTCCCGTGTAGCCTGAGTGGCTGCTCCCGCTGAGCTCTTACTTCCATGGGCATGTTCCTCACCGGGACATACTACCAAGTGTGGCCGGGTTTCGAGCTCCAAACTCGGCTTGCACTTGGTCGCTTGGGGGGTCCCCTCCGCTCCGGGAAGGGCGCCCTCCAGCGGGCAGACGAGGGTACTTCTAGTCTGCCCGAGCTCCATGGGGCCCCTCTCGCCCCTAGGCTCCCGGCCCAGGGTTCCAGGGTCGCGGATCCAGCCACCATGCGGAGTTCGGTTTGGGTACCGGGCCTGGCAGAAATCACGCCGGGATCGGTGAGCCCTCCTCGGCCGCGGCTTCGCGCAAAAACTCCCTTTCGCGGTTCTCTTCACTTCAACTTCCATGGACACGTTCCACACTTGGACCTACGACCAAGTGTGCCCGGGGAACAGTAACCCATGCCCGGGCAGCCTCAGCAAGTGCTCCGGCTGAGGTCAGTTTGGAGGTTTGAGCTCCGACTTCCATGGCCATGTTCCTCACCGGGACCTACGACCAAGCGTGGCCGGGTTTCGAGCTCCAAACTCGGCTTGCACTTGGTGGCCAAGGGGGTCCCCTCCGCTCCGGGAAGGGCGCCCTCCAGCGGGCAGACGAGGTTACTTCTAGTCTGCCCGAGCTCCATGGGGCATTATTCCTCCCCGGGACTTGCCGCCAAGTCTGGCCGGGGGACAGTGACACTTGGCCGGGTAGGCGAAGTGGCTTCTCCCGCTGACTTGCCCCTTTGGAAGTAGGAGCTCCTACTTCCATGGGCATTATTCCTCCCCGGGACTTGCCGCCAAGTCTGGCCGGGGGACAGTGACACTTGGCCGGGTAGGCGAAGTGGCTTCTCCCGCTGACTTGCCCCTTTGGAAGTAGGAGCTCCTACTTCCATGGGCATTATTCCTCCCCGGGACTTGCCGCCAAGTCTGGCCGGGGGACAGTGACACTTGGCCGGGTAGGCGAAGTGGCTTCTCCCGCTGACTTGCCCCTTTGGAAGTAGGAGCTCTTACTTCCATGGGCATTATACCTCTCGAAGACTTAGAGCCAAGTGAGCTCCTACTTCCATGGGCATTATTCCTCCCCGGGACTTGCCGCCAAGTCTGGCCGGGGGACAGTGACACTTGGCCGGGTAGGCGAAGTGGCTTCTCCCGCTGACTTGCCCCTTTGGAAGTAGGAGCTCTTACTTCCATGGGCATTATACCTCTCGAAGACGTAGAGCCAAGTGAGCTCCTACTTCCATGGGCATTATTCCTCCCCGGGACTTGCCGCCAAGTCTGGCCGGGGGACAGTGACACTTGGCCGGGTAGGCCAAGTGGCTTCTCCCGCTGACTTGCCCCTTTGGAAGTAGGAGCTCCTACTTCCATGGGCATTATTCCTCCCCGGGACTTGCCGCCAAGTCTGGCCGGGGGACAGTGACACTTGGCCGGGTAGGCGAAGTGGCTTCTCCCGCTGACTTGCCCCTTTGGAAGTAGGAGCTCCTACTTCCATGGGCATTATTCCTCCCCGGGACTTGCCGCCAAGTCTGGCCGGGGGACAGTGACACTTGGCCGGGTAGGCGAAGTGGCTTCTCCCGCTGACTTGCCCCTTTGGAAGTAGGAGCTCTTACTTCCATGGGCATTATACCTCTCGAAGACTTAGAGCCAAGTGAGCTCCTACTTCCATGGGCATTATTCCTCCCCGGGACTTGCCGCCAAGTCTGGCCGGGGGACAGTGACACTTGGCCGGGTAGGCGAAGTGGCTTCTCCCGCTGACTTGCCCCTTTGGAAGTAGGAGCTCCTACTTCCATGGGCATTATTCCTCCCCGGGACTTGCCGCCAAGTCTGGCCGGGGGACAGTGACACTTGGCCGGGTAGGCGAAGTGGCTTCTCCCGCTGACTTGCCCCTTTGGAAGTAGGAGCTCCTACTTCCATGGGCATTATTCCTCCCCGGGACTTGCCGCCAAGTCTGGCCGGGGGACAGTGACACTTGGCCGGGTAGGCGAAGTGGCTTCTCCCGCTGACTTGCCCCTTTGGAAGTAGGAGCTCCTACTTCCATGGGCATTATTCCTCCCCGGGACTTGCCGCCAAGTCTGGCCGGGGGACAGTGACACTTGGCCGGGTAGGCGAAGTGGCTTCTCCCGCTTACTTGCCCCTTTGGAAGTAGGAGCTCCTACTTCCATGGGCATTATTCCTCCCCGGGACTTGCCGCCAAGTCTGGCCGGGGGACAGTGACACTTGGCCGGGTAGGCGAAGTGGCTTCTCCCGCTGACTTGCCCCTTTGGAAGTAGGAGCTCTTACTTCCATGGGCATTATACCTCTCGAAGACTTAGAGCCAAGTGAGCTCCTACTTCCATGGGCATTATTCCTCCCCGGGACTTGCCGCCAAGTCTGGCCGGGGGACAGTGACAATTGGCCGGGTAGGCGAAGTGGCTTCTCCCGCTGACTTGCCCCTTTGGAAGTAGGAGCTCCTACTTCCATGGGCATTATTCCTCCCCGGGACTTGCCGCCAAGTCTGGCCGGGGGACAGTGACATGTGGCCGGATAGGCCAAGTGGCTTCTCCCGCTGACTTGCCCCTTTGGAAGTAGGAGCTCCTACTTCCATGGGCATTATTCCTCCCCGGGACCTACAGCCAAGAGTGGCCGGGGGACAGTGACACTTGGCCGGGTAGGCGAAGTGGCTTCTCCCGCTGACTTGCCCCTTTGGAAGTAGGAGCTCCTACTTCCATGGGCATTATTCCTCCCCGGGACTTGCCGCCAAGTCTGGCCGGGGGACAGCGACATGTGGCCGGATAGGCCAAGTGGCTTCTCCCGCTGACTTGCCCCTTTGGAAGTAGGAGCTCCTACTTCCATGGGCATTATTCCTCCCCGGGACCTACAGCCAAGAGTGGCCGGGGGACAGTGACACTTGGCCGGGTAGGCCAAGTGGCTTCTCCCGCTGACTTGCCCCTTTGGAAGTAGGAGCTCCTACTTCCATGGGCATTATTCCTCCCCGGGACTTGCCGCCAAGTCTGGCCGGGGGACAGTGACACTTGGCCGGGTAGGCGAAGTGGCTTCTCCCGCTGACTTGCCCCTTTGGAAGTAGGAGCTCCTACTTCCATGGGCATTATTCCTCCCCGGGACTTGCCGCCAAGTCTGGCCGGGGGACAGTGACACTTGGCCGGGTAGGCGAAGTGGCTTCTCCCGCTGACTTGCCCCTTTGGAAGTAGGAGCTCCTACTTCCATGGGCATTATTCCTCCCCGGGACTTGCCGCCAAGTCTGGCCGGGGGACAGTGACACTTGGCCGGGTAGGCGAAGTGGCTTCTCCCGCTTACTTGCCCCTTTGGAAGTAGGAGCTCCTACTTCCATGGGCATTATTCCTCCCCGGGACTTGCCGCCAAGTCTGGCCGGGGGACAGTGACACTTGGCCGGGTAGGCGAAGTGGCTTCTCCCGCTGACTTGCCCCTTTGGAAGTAGGAGCTCTTACTTCCATGGGCATTATACCTCTCGAAGACTTAGAGCCAAGTGAGCTCCTACTTCCATGGGCATTATTCCTCCCCGGGACTTGCCGCCAAGTCTGGCCGGGGGACAGTGACAATTGGCCGGGTAGGCGAAGTGGCTTCTCCCGCTGACTTGCCCCTTTGGAAGTAGGAGCTCCTACTTCCATGGGCATTATTCCTCCCCGGGACTTGCCGCCAAGTCTGGCCGGGGGACAGTGACATGTGGCCGGATAGGCCAAGTGGCTTCTCCCGCTGACTTGCCCCTTTGGAAGTAGGAGCTCCTACTTCCATGGGCATTATTCCTCCCCGGGACCTACAGCCAAGAGTGGCCGGGGGACAGTGACACTTGGCCGGGTAGGCGAAGTGGCTTCTCCCGCTGACTTGCCCCTTTGGAAGTAGGAGCTCCTACTTCCATGGGCATTATTCCTCCCCGGGACTTGCCGCCAAGTCTGGCCGGGGGACAGCGACATGTGGCCGGATAGGCCAAGTGGCTTCTCCCGCTGACTTGCCCCTTTGGAAGTAGGAGCTCCTACTTCCATGGGCATTATTCCTCCCCGGGACCTACAGCCAAGAGTGGCCGGGGGACAGTGACACTTGGCCGGGTAGGCCAAGTGGCTTCTCCCGCTGACTTGCCCCTTTGGAAGTAGGAGCTCCTACTTCCATGGGCATTATTCCTCCCCGGGACTTGCCGCCAAGTCTGGCCGGGGGACAGTGACACTTGGCCGGGTAGGCGAAGTGGCTTCTCCCGCTGACTTGCCCCTTTGGAAGTAGGAGCTCCTACTTCCATGGGCATTATTCCTCCCCGGGACCTACTGCCAAGTGTGGCCGGGGGACAGTGACATGTGGCCGGATAGGCCAAGTGGCTTCTCCCGCTGACTTGCCCCTTTGGAAGTAGGAGCTCCTACTTCCATGGGCATTATTCCTCCCCGGGACTTGCCGCCAAGTCTGGCCGGGGGACAGTGACACTTGGCCGGGTAGGCGAAGTGGCTTCTCCCGCTGACTTGCCCCTTTGGAAGTTGGAGCTCTTACTTCCATGGGCATTATACCTCTCGAAGACTTAGAGCCAAGTGAGCTCCTACTTCCATGGGCATTATTCCTCCCCGGGACTTGCCGCCAAGTCTGGCCGGGGGACAGTGACACTTGGCCGGGTAGGCGAAGTGGCTTCTCCCGCTGACTTGCCCCTTTGGAAGTAGGAGCTCCTACTTCCATGGGCATTATTCCTCCCCGGGACCTACTGCCAAGTGTGGCCGGGGGACAGTGACATGTGGCCGTATAGGCCAAGTGGCTTCTCCCGCTGACTTGCCCCTTTGGAAGTAGGAGCTCCTACTTCCATGGGCATTATTCCTCCCCGGGACTTGCCGCCAAGTCTGGCCGGGGGACAGTGACACTCGGCCGGGTAGGCGAAGTGGCTTCTCCCGCTGACTTGCCCCTTTGGAAGTAGGAGCTCCTACTTCCATGGGCATTATTCCTCCCCGGGACCTACTGCCAAGTGTGGCCGGGGAACAGTGACTCTTGGCCGGATAGGCCAAGTGGCTTCTCCCGCTGACTGGCCCTTTTGGAAGTAGGAGCTCCTACTTCCATGGGCATTATTCCTCCCCGGGACCTACAGCCAAGTGTGGCCGGGGAACAGTGACTCTTTGCCGGATAGGCCAAGTGGCTTCTCCCGCTGACTTGCCCCTTTGGAAGTAGGAGCTCCTACTTCCATGGGCATTATTCCTCCCCGGGACCTACAGCCAAGTGTGGCCGGGGAACAGTGACTCTTGGCCGGATAGGCCAAGTGGCTTCTCCCGCTGACTTGCCCCTTTGGAAGTAGGAGCTCTTACTTCCATGGGCAGTATACCTCTCGGGGACTTAGAGCCAAGTGTCTTCACCCTTTGGAGGTAGTAGCTCCTACTTCCATGTGCATTATTCCTCCCCGGGACATACTGCCAAGTGTGGCCGGGGAACAGTGACTCTTGGCCGGATAGGCCAAGTGGCTTCTCCCGCTGACTTGCCCCTATGGAAGTAGGAGCTCTTACTTCCATGGGCATTATTCCTCCCCGGGACCTACTGCCAAGTGTGGCCGGGGAACAGTGACTCTTGGCCGGATAGGCCAAGTGGCTTCTCCCGCTGACTTGCCCCTTTGGAAGTAGGAGCTCCCACTTCCATGGGCATTATTCCTCCCCGGGACCTACTGCCAAGTGTGGCCGGGGAACAGTGACTCTTGGCCGGATAGGCCAAGTGGCTTCTCCCGCTGACTTGCCCCTTTGGAGGTAGTAGCTCCTACTTCCATGGGCATTATTCCTCCCCGGGACCTACTGCCAAGTGTGGCCGGGGAACAGTGACTCTTGGCCGGATAGGCCAAGTGGCTTCTCCCGCTGACTTGCCCCTTTGGAAGTAGGAGCTCCTACTTCCATGGGCATTATTCCTCCCCGGGACCTACTGCCAAGTGTGGCCGGGGGACAGTGACATGTGGCCGGATAGGCCAAGTGGCTTCTCCCGCTGACTTGCCCCTTTGGAAGTAGGAGCTCCTACTTCCATGGGCATTATTCCTCCCCGGGACCTACAGCCAAGAGTGGCCGGGGGACAGTGACACTTGGCCGGGTAGGCGAGGTGGCTTCTCCCGCTGACTTGACCCTTTGGAAGTAGGAGCTCCTACTTCCATGGGCATTATTCCTCCCCGGGACTTGCCGCCAAGTCTGGCCGGGGGACAGTGACATGTGGCCGGATAGGCCAAGTGGCTTCTCCCGCTGACTTGCCCCTTTGGAAGTAGGAGCTCCTACTTCCATGGGCATTATTCCTCCCGGGGACTTGCCGCCAAGTCTGGCCGGGGGACAGTGACACTCGGCCGGGTAGGCGAAGTGGCTTCTCCCGCTGACTTGCCCCTTTGGAAGTAGGAGCTCCTACTTCCATGGGCATTATTCCTCCCCGGGACCTACTGCCAAGTGTGGCCGGGGGACAGTGACACTTGGCCGGGTAGGCGAAGTGGCTTCTCCCGCTGACTTGACCCTTTGGAAGTAGGAGCTCCTACTTCCATGGGCATTATTCCTCCCCGGGACCTCCTGCCAAGTGTGGCCGGGGAACAGTGACTCTTGGCCGGATAGGCCAAGTGGCTTCTCCCGCTGACTTGCCCCTTTGGAAGTAGGAGCTCCTACTTCCATGGGCATTATTCCTCCCCGGGACCTACAGCCAAGTGTGGCCGGGGAACAGTGACTCTTTGCCGGATAGGCCAAGTGGCTTCTCCCGCTGACTTGCCCCTTTGGAAGTAGGAGCTCCTACTTCCATGGGCATTATTCCTCCCCTCGACCTACAGCCAAGTGTGGCCGGGGAACAGTGACTCTTTGCCGGATAGGCCAAGTGGCTTCTCCCGCTGACTTGCCCCTTTGGAGGTAGTAGCTCCTACTTCCATGGGCATTATTCCTCCCCGGGACATACTGCCAAGTGTGGCCGGGGAACAGTGACTCTTTGCCGGATAGGCCAAGTGGCTTCTCCCGCTGACTTGCCCCTTTGGAGGTAGTAGCTCCTACTTCCATGGGCATTATTCCTCCCCGGGACCTACAGCCAAGAGTGGCCGGGGAACAGTGACTCTTGGCCGGATAGGCCAAGTGGCTTCTCCCGCTGACTTGCCCCTTTGGAAGTAGGAGCTCCTACTTCCATGGGCATTATTCCTCCCCGGGACCTACTGCCAAGTGTGGCCGGGGAACAGTGACTCTTGGCCGGATAGGCCAAGTGGCTTCTCCCGCTGACTTGCCCCTATGGAAGTAGGAGCTCTTACTTCCATGGGCAGTATACCACTCGGGGACTTAGAGCCAAGTGTCTTCACCCTTTGGAGGTAGTAGCTCCTACTTCCATGGGCATTATTCCTCCCCGGGACATACTGCAAATTGTGGCCGGGGAACAGTGACTCTTGGCCGGATAAGCCAAGTGGCTTCTCCCGCTGACTTGCCCCTTTGAAGGTAGTAGCTCCTACTTCCATGGGCATTATTCCTCCCCGGGACCTACAGCCAAGAGTGGCCGGGGAACAGTGACTCTTGGCCGGATAGGCCAAGTGGCTTCTCCCGCTGACTTGCCCCTTTGGAAGTAGGAGCTCTCACTTCCATGGGCAGTATACCTCTCGGGGACTTAGAGCCAAGTGTCTTCGCCCTTTGGAGGTAGGAGCTCTTACTTCCATGGGCATTATTCCTCTCCGGGACTTACAGCCAAGTGTGGCCGGGGAACAGTGACACTTGGCCGGGTAGGCCAAGTGGCTGCTCCCGCTGACTTGCCCCTTTTGAAGTAGGAGCTCCTACTTCCATGGGCATTATTCCACCCCGGGACCTACAGCCAAGTGTGGACGGGGGACAGTGACATGTGGCCGGATAGGCCAAGTGGCTTCTCCCGCTGACTTGCCCCTTTGGAAGTAGGAGCTCCTACTTCCATGGGCATTATTCCTCCCCGGGACCTACTGCCAAGTGTGGCCGGGGAACAGTGACTCTTGGCCGGGTAGGCCAAGTGGCTTCTCCCGCTGACTTGCCCCTTTGGAAGTAGGAGCTCCTACTTCCATGGGCATTATTCCTCTCCGGGACCTACTGCCAAGTGTGGCCGGGGAACAGTGACTCTTGGCCGGATAGGCCAAGTGGCTTCTCCCGCTGACTTGCCCCTTTGGAAGTAGGAGCTCTTACTCCCATGGGCAGTATACCTCTCGGGGACTTAGAGCCAAGTGTCTTCACCCTTTGGAGGTAGTAGCTCCTACTTCCATGGGCATTATTCCTCCCCGGGACCTACTGCCAAGTGTGGCCGGGGAACAGTGACTCTTGGCCGGATAGGCCAAGTGGCTCTTCTCCCGCTGACTTGCCCCTTTGGAAGTAGGAGCTCCTACTTCCATGGGCATTATTCCTCCCCGGGACCTACAGCCAAGTGTGGCCGGGGAACAGTGACTCTTGGCCGGATAGGCCAAGTGGCTTCTCCCGCTGACTTGCCCCTTTGGAAGTAGGAGCTCTTACTTCCATGGGCATTATACCTCTCGGGGACTTAGAGCCAAGTGTCTTCACCCTTTGGAGGTAGGAGCTCCTACTTCCATGGGCATTATTCCTCCCCGGGACCTACTGCCAAGTGTGGCCGGGGAACAGTGACTCTTGGCCGGATAGGCCAAGTGGCTTCTCCCGCTGACTTGCCCCTATTGAAGTAGGAGCTCTTACTTCCATGGGCATTATTCCTCCCCGGGACCTACTGCCAAGTGTGGCCGGGGAACAGTGACTCTTGGCCGGATAGGCCAAGTGGCTTCTCCCGCTGACTTGCCCCTTTGGAAGTAGGAGCTCTTACTTCCATGGGCATTATTCCTCCCCGGGACCTACTGCCAAGTGTGGCCGGGGAACAGTGACTCTTGGCCGGATAGGCCAAGTGGCTTCTCCCGCCGACTTGCCCCTTTGGAAGTAGGAGCTCCCACTTCCATGGGCATTATTCCTCCCCGGGACATACTGCCAAGTGTGGCCGGGGAACAGTGACTCTTGGCCGGATAGTCCAAGTGGCTTCTCCCGCTGACTTGCCCCTTTGGAAGTAGGAGCTCCTACTTCCATGGGCATTATTCCTCCCCGGGACCTACAGCCAAGAGTGGCCGGGGGACAGTGACATGTGGCCGGATAGGCCAAGTGGCTTCTCCCGCTGACTTGCCCCTTTGGAAGTAGGAGCTCCTACTTCCATGGGCATTATTCCTCCCCGGGACCTACTGCCAAGTGTGGCCGGGGAACAGTGACTCTTGGCCGGATAGGCCAAGTGGCTTCTCCCGCTGACTTGCCCCTATGGAAGTAGGAGCTCTTACTTCCATGGGCATTATTCCTCCCCGGGACCTACTGCCAAGTGTGGCCGGGGAACAGTGACTCTTGGCCGGATAGGCCAAGTGGCTTCTCCCGCTGACTTGCCCCTTTGGAAGTAGGAGCTCTCACTTCCATGGGCAGTATACCTCTCGGGGACTTAGAGCCAAGTGTCTTCACCCTTTGGAGGTAGGAGCTCTTACTTCCATGGGCATTATTCCTCTCCGGGACCTACAGCCAAGTGTGGCCGGGGAACAGTGACACTTGGCCGGATAGGCCAAGTGGCTGCTCCCGCTGACTTGCCCCTTTGGAAGTAGGAGCTCCTACTTCCATGGGCATTATTCCACCCCGGGACCTACAGCCAAGTGTGGCCGGGGGACAGTGACATGTGGCCGGATAGGCCAAGTGGCTTCTCCCGCTGACTTGCCCCTTTGGAAGTAGGAGCTCCTACTTCCATGGGCATTATTCCTCCCCGGGACCTACTGCCAAGTGTGGCCGGGGAACAGTGACTCTTGGCCGGGTAGGCCAAGTGGCTTCTCCCGCTGACTTGCCCCTTTGGAAGTAGGAGCTCCTACTTCCATGGGCATTATTCCTCCCCGGGACCTACTGCCAAGTGTGGCCGGGGAACAGTGACTCTTGGCCGGGTAGGCCAAGTGGCTTCTCCCGCTGACTTGCCCCTTTGGAAGTAGGAGCTCTTACTCCCATGGGCAGTATACCTCTCGGGGACTTAGAGCCAAGTGTCTTCACCCTTTGGAGGTAGTAGCTCCTACTTCCATGGGCATTATTCCTCCCCGGGACCTACTGCCAAGTGTAGCCGGGGAACAGTGACTCTTGGCCGGATAGAACTAGTGGCTTCTCCCGCTGACTTGCCCCTTTGGAAGTAGGAGCTCCTACTTCCATGGGCATTATTCCTCCCCGGGACCTACTGCCAAGAGTGGCCGGGGAACAGTGACTCTTGGCCGGATAGGCCAAGTGGCTTCTCCCGCTGACTTGCCCCTTTGGAAGTAGGAGCTCCTACTTCCATGGGCATTATTCCTCCCCGGGACCTACTGCCAAGTAAGGCCGGGGAACAGTGACTCTTGGCCGGATAGAACTAGTGGCTTCTTCCGCTGACTTGCCCCTTTGGAAGTAGGAGCTCCTACTTCCATGGGCATTATTCCTCCCCGGGACCTACAGCCAAGCTTGGCCGGGGGACAGTGACATGTGGCCGGATAGGCCAAGTGGCTTCTCCCGCTGACTTGCCCCTTTGGAGGTAGGAGCTCTTACTTCCATGGGCATTATTCCTCTCCGGGACCTACAGCCAAGTGTGGCCGGGGAACAGTGAAACTTGGCCGAATAGGCCAAGTGGCTGCTCCCGCTGACTTGCCCCTTTGGAAGTAGGAGCTCCTACTTCCATGGGCATTATTCCTCCCCGGGACCTATAGCCAAGTGTGGCCGGGGGACGGTGACATGTGGCCGGATAGGCCGAGCGGCTTCTCCCGCTGACGTCATCGCTTTGGAAGTAGGAGCTCCTACTTCCATGGGCTTGTTCCTCCCCGGGACTTGCCGCCAAGTCTGGCCGGGGGACAGTGACATGTGGCCGGATAGGCCAACTGGCTGCTCCCGCTGAGCCCCTACTTCCATGGGCTTGTTCGTCCCCCGGGACTTGCCGCCAAGTCTGGCCGGGGAACAGTGACATGCCGCCGGATACGGCCGAGCGGCTGCTCCCGCTGACGTCATCGCTTTG
>NW_027285224.1:0-15000 GCF_040894005.1 Engystomops pustulosus | reverse complement strand
ATCCCCTTCTTCCATTTTAGACCCGATCAGGGGATTGGTCAGCCCAGCCCTGGGGTAAGAAGAGGGGTTGGGGTCGGTTCGGCTTCGGGTGCCCCGCTCGGCCAAAGGTTCCCCTCGCTTTGGAAGCACGCGAGGTCGCGGAGGGTGTCGGGGTTATTTTTTCGGCTCCCTGGCTTCGCGGGAGCGGCCTTCGGCTAGGGCCGAGGCCGTCCGGCCCGCGCAGATTTGGACCGGGGTCCGGGGCGAGTACCTGCCTCTCTCACGAAGGGAGTGTCACCGGTAAGAAGCCTCTTCCCACGTCTGCTTGCCGACTTACGCTCGCCCCGACGAGAGGCCCAACCGAAAGAGTGGAAAGGGGCAGAGATTTCCAGGGTCGCCCCACCAGGGATGCAATACCCCAGTGCAGACTGTCGGCCCTGCCCCGAACCTACTCGGTGGTTTGAAGGTTAACCTCTTGGGGAAAAGCAGCGATTCGCCTCGCGGTGCGTGCCTCCGCGGATCTAAACCCCCTCGATCGATGTGGGGCCAGAGGACCCCTTTTCCCCGTACGAAACGGCCGGCTCACCATGGGCTCGACATCCGTGGGTCGGAGAGTTGAGCGCTTACGCGCGGCGGGACCTTATAACCTGCAGCGGCTGAGGAGCGAAGATTTCCAGGGTGGGCCCCCGGGGATGCCATACCCCGAGCAGCCAGTCGGCCCCGCTCCTAGCGCGCTGACGAGCAATGGAGTCTTCCCCGCGGCAGCCACCGCCCTCGCCTCGCCGTCGGTCGATGAAGAGCCGAGTTCGCCCTCCTCTGCTCGGGACTCGGAAACGGCCTGGCCTTCGCCTACTCCGTCGGGCAACTGCCTTCCGCCAGCCCCTTCCCTCGAATCCCCTTCTTCCATTTTAGACCCGATCAGGGGATTGGTCAGCCCAGCCCTGGGGTAGGAAGAGGGGTTGGGGTCGGTTCGGCTTCCGGTGCCCCCGCTCGGCCAAAGGTCCCCTCGCTTTGGAAGCAGAGGGTGCCGGGGTTATTTTCGGCTTGACGCCTAGTCCGGTCCCTGCCGGTTCCCGTGGAGGCCCGCGGTCAAAACCAGCTCCCCGGCTGTCGGAGCCGGAGCCCCGCAGCCCGAGCGGACGCACCGAGTCCCTCATGTAAGGGATAGCCGCCCCTACGGAACGGCCCGGACTGGGACCAGGCACCCCCAGGCGCCGAAGGGGTGGGTCGGCCGTGTTGCCGAAGCTTAGCCGGCGCTGATGACCGCAGCCCCTAACGATGCCCACAGGCGGGGGAGCCAAGGAGAGCACTAGGAAGACGTGGCGGGGTCGGACGGCTCAATTTCCAGGGTGGGACCCCGGGGGTTCAGTACCCCGGGCATCCGGTCGGTTTCGCCGGCGCGACCCCAAGCCTTCCACGGCCCCCTTCGTGGGTGCAGGGATACCGTGCAGGGTGCAGGCTTAGACGCCAATTCCCCCAGAAGTTTTAGGGATAGGGTTTGTCCGGGCGCCACCGCAGCGACAACCTCGCAAGAAGCTCTCTTCCACAAAAGCACGGGCAACGTTCGTGTGCGAGTGTTGGTCTCCCATGGTCTACCGACTCCCCCGGGCGGCCCAAGCGTTACGCCCACGGCCGGGCCCTCGAGCAGGCGCACCCCTGGTGCCTCTCGTAAGGGAAGGCTACGGTCCTCAACCCCTCGTATGGCGGGGAGGGCGCATTTGAAACGCTAAAGGACGAGCCCTGTTCGGGACCTGGCGGGGATCCGCGGATTGGCGAGAGGGATGGGTCTGCCGTTGGTCAGAGGGGACGCACCCCTGGGACGCAGTTTGGCATTAGCGACCGATGGCCCATCTACGACCATGTACTCCGGGAGCGCCAAGGAGGACGCGGGTGGGCTTTGGGGGCAGACTCAATTTCCAGGGTCTGGGCGCCGGGGGTGCAATACCCTTAAGCGCTCATGTCGGTTCGTCTGCCGCCCGCCTCTGGCCCGGCTCCTAGTGACGGGTGCTGTGAACGTGCGATCGTGCTTGCGGTTGAAGAGTTCAAAGGCTACCGCTGGGGATAACACGCCCGGGGAATTTAGAAACCCCCCCCTCCGCTACAATCTCTGCTTCTGCCGGACTCGGAGGGGAGCCGCCCCGGGGGCGACCGCTCCCTCTCCTCTTCCGCGGCGTGCCGCGCGCTTCGCCGTCAGCAGCGGAGCGAACCTTTTTCTCGGTCCGCAGCTCTTCAGGCGTAGGCGGGCAGCGCTAACAGGGTACACTGGGGACCACTCGACCGCAACCGCTCCTCCGACCGACGAGCATACCTACCGCGGATACGCCACGGTGGGTCTAAGCCTCGTCGCCGCCGCGAGGAGCAGGCGGGAGCCGTCCTTTTCGTGCTGCGGAAATAAACCGTGGACACAGAGGTGTGTCTGCGCTCTCCGACCGGGCGGGGGGCGATTGGACTTGCCCGAGGGACACTAGGCGAGGCGCTGCCGCGGGAGCCGGAGCTCCGCGCTGGACGCTGCCGCCGCCGCCGCCGCCCCCCACCCACGGTACGGTGGAGTACGCCCGTTCCATACGCTTCGTAGCAAACCTCAGCCGAAGCAGAGAGTCCTACCGCTGTGGCAGGAGCGGGGCCGTGCGAGGACCACACTGGCACCGCGCTACACAACCTTAGGCAGAGGACCACAGCCGCTCACGGGGAGCGGGGGATTGATGCGCGACCAAGACTGAGGCTAAGGAACGCTTTACCATAAACCGGCCGGGGCCAATACCCCCTGACCGAGCAAAGTGCCCTGCCCCGCCGGATCGCGCTGTGTCAGATCGATCAAAAGAGCGGAGAGCCGAGACTCTACCGCTGGGAGTTTGTGGAGAACGGCCTGGCTTGCGTCCCGTCCTCCCGCCCTCGACCTCACATGGCTAGCCTCACCCGCCGGGAGCCACCCCATTGGGGACCGTAGGGCGGAGAAGGGGTCTCCGCGTCCGGAATTTACTTGTGGAGAACGGCCTGGCTTACGTCCCGTCCTCCCGCCCTCGACCTCACATGGCTAGCCTCACCCGCCGGGCGCCACCCCATTGGGGACCGTAGGGCGGAGAAGGGGTCTCCGCGTCCGGAATTTACTTGTGGAGAACGGCCTGGCTTACGTCCCGTCCTCCCGCCCTCGACCTCACACGGCTAGCCTCACCCGCCGGGCGCCACCCCATTGGGGACCGTAGGGCGGAGAAGGGGTCTCCGCGTCCGGAATTTACTTGTGGAGAACGGCCTGGCTTACGTCCCGTCCTCCCGCCCTCGACCTCACATGGCTAGCCTCACCCGCCGGGCGCCACCCCATTGGGGACCGTAGGGCGGAGAAGGGGTCTCCGCGTACGGAATTTCTTGTGGAGAACGGCCTGGCTTACGTCCCGTCCTCCCATGGCTAGCCTCACCCGCCGGGCGCCACCCCATTGGGGACCGTAGGGCGGAGAAGGGGTCTCCGCGTCCGGAATTTCTTGTGGAGAACGGCCTGGCTTACGTCCCGTCCTCCCGCCCTCGACCTCACATGGCTAGCCTACCCCGCCGGGCGCCGCTCCATTGGGGATACGGTACGGCAAAGCGCGACGCCGCACGATGCCAACACTTTGTGCAAAAACCTGGCAGAGTCGACCAAAACCTCGCTTCTTTGACCGGTATTTTTGATGCTTTTCTCTGCCGCCGAAGGTGCACTGAGGGTCGGATCGCCCAAAATTTTTACCGGTCGTTTTGGTCTGCGGTTCTTCCGAGAGGTGCCCGCCTGACAGTTCTTTTTCAGCAGCCTCCGAAAGGCCATCCAGCGGGCAAGCCAGGGGTTGGCAGCCGCCGGCGGTGAGCCTTCCCCGGCCGGGGCAGACGGCTCCGACCGCAAAATTTTTTCGACTTTCGCCGAGGCCAAAACCCCATGCACTTTTAAAGCCTGCCCGCAGCGCCGTCTCCTGTCAGACGTCCCTTGCCGCCTGCGGTGGTCCTCGCCCGGCAGAGAGAAGCCGGAGTCGCCCCCTCTCCGGTTCTTTTTCACCATTCCGGAGCTCTGAAATCTGCCGGACACCGAGTGACCGAGGACGCTTCCAGGAGGGCGGCAGCGAGAGGCAGAGTGCCACCGGTCGGGTCGCCGGTTCTCCCACACTTTGAAAATTTTTCGCTTGTTCTGGTGGGATGGAGAGAGAGCGTGGCTTATGCGCCCTCTGCCCCGCGGGTCCGCCCTGGCTGGCCTTACGCCGGTGGTTCGCCAGGCCACCGGCACCTTGTACGGCGGGGACGGCGTGGCTTATGCGCCCGTCAACCCACCTACTCGCCCCGGCTAGCCTTTTACCCGGAGGGCGCCACGCTCCGGGTACCAGTGAGCGGCACGAACCCAGTCATACCATGCCGCTCACCTCGCGCCCTCTCCGGCCTCCGCCGCGGAGACCTCCCGCTAGGACCTGCGGGGGGCGATTTCTGCCAAAATCTACAAAGTCCCCGATGGTTAAGGACGTAGACTGTTGAGCGGGACCTACACACTCTTGTAGCCGATGGGGCTCGCCATTTCCCGCAGAAAATGGACCACCTCCCGCAGAGGAACATGAAATGCCCCTTCCCGCGGGACCCGAAGGACCGCTCTGTCCGAGCAGGCCTCCAGGACCACGGCACGCAAAAGCGACTCAGTCCCGCTGGCATTACGGATCTGACTTTGTGCAAAAACCAGGCAGAGTCGACCAAAACCTCCCTTCTTTGACCGGTGTTTTTGTTGCTTTTCTCTGCCGCCGAGGTGCACTGAGGTCGATCGCCAAAATTTTTACCGGTCGTTTTGGTCTGCGGTTCTTCCGAGAGGTGCCCGCCTGACAGTTCTTTTTCAGCAGCCTCCGAAAGGGCATCCAGCGGGCAAGCCAGGGGTTGGCAGCCGCCGGCGGTGAGCCTTCCCCGGCCGGGGCAGACAGCTCCGACCGCAAATTTTTTCGACTTTCGCCGAGGCCAAAACCCCATGCACTTTTAAAGCCTGCCCGCAGCGCCGTCTCCTGGCAGACGTCCCTTGCCGCCTGCGGTGGTCCTCGCCCGGCAGAGAGAAGCCGGTTTCGCCCTCTCACCGGTTCTTTTTCACCATTCCGGAGCTCTGAAATCTGCCGGACACCGAGTGACCGAGGACGCTTCCAGGAGGGCGGCAGCGAGAGGCAGAGTGCCACCGGTCGGGTCCCCGGTTCTCCCACACTTTGAAAATTTTTCGCTTGTTCTGGTGGGATGGAGAGAGAGCGTGGCTTATGCGCCCTCTGCCCCGCGGTACGCCCTTGGCTAGCCTTACGCCGGTGGTTCGCCAGGCCACCGGCACCTTGTACAGCGGGGACGGCGTGGCTTATGCGCCCTCTGCCCCGCGGTCCGCCCTGTCTAGCCTTACGCCGGTGGTTCGCCAGGCCACCGGCACCTTGTACGGCGGGGACGGCGTGGCTTATGCGCCCGTCAACCCACCTGCTCGCCCCGGCTAGCCTTTTACCCGGAGGGCGCCACGCTCCGGGTAGCAGTGAGCGGCACGAGCCCAGTCATACCATGCCGCTCACCTCGCACCTTTTCCGGCCTCCGCCGCGGAGACCTCCCGCTAGGACATGCGGGGGGCGATCTTGACCAAAATCTACAAAGTCCCCGATGGTTAAGGACGTAGACTGTTGAGCGGGACCTACACACTCTTGCAGCCGAAGGGGCTCGCCATTTCCCGCAGAAAATGGACCACCTCCCGCAGAGGAACATGAAATGCCCCTTCCCGCGGGACCCGAAAGGACCGCCCTGTCCGAGCAGGCTCCAGGACCACGGCACGCAAAAGCGACTCAGTCCCGCTGGCATTACGGATCTGACTTAGTGCAAAACCTGGCAGAGTCGACCAAAACTCCCCCTTCTCTGACCGGTATTTTTGTTGCTTTTCTCTGCCGCCGAAGGTGCACTACGGGTCGGATCGCCCAAATTTTTACCGGTCGTTTTGGTCTGCGGTTCTTCCGAGAGGTGCCCGCCTGACAGTTCTTTTTCAGAAGCCTCCGAAAGGCCATCCAGCGGGCAAGCCATGAGTTGGCAGCCGCCGGCGGTGAGCCTTCCCCGGCCGGGGCAGACAGCTCCGACCGCATAATTTTTTCGACTTTTGCCGAGGCCAAAACCCCATGCACTTTTAAAGCCTGCCCGCAGCGCCGTCTCCTGTCAGACGTCCCCGCCGCCTGCGGTGGTCCTCGCCCGGCAGAGAGAAGCCGGAGTCGCCCTCTCTCCGGTTCTTTTTCACCATTCCGGAGGTCTGAAATCTGCCCGTACTCCGAGTGACCGAGGACGCTTCCAGGAGGACGGCAGCGAGAGGCAGAGTGCCACCGGTCGGGAAGCCGGTTCTCCCACACTTTGAAAATTTTTCGCTTGTGCTGGTGGGATGGAGAGAGAGCGTGGCTTATGCGCCCTCTGCCCCGCGGTACGCCCTTGGCTAGCCTTACGCCGGTGGTTCGCCAGGCCACCGGCACCTTGTACGGCGGGGACGGCGTGGCTTATGCGCCCGTCAACCCACCTACTCGCCCCGGCTAGCCTTTTACCCGGAGGGCGCCACGCTCCGGGTAGCAGTGAGCGGCACGAGCCCAGTCATACCATGCCGCTCACCTCGCACCTTTTCCGGCCTCCGCCGCGGAGACCTCCCGCTAGGACATGCGGGGGGCGATCTTGACCAAAATCTACAAAGTCCCCGATGGTTAAGGACGTAGACTGTTGAGCGGGACCTACACACTCTTGCAGCCGAAGGGGCTCGCCATTTCCCGCAGAAAATGGACCACCTCCCGCAGAGGAACATGAAATGCCCCTTCCCGCGGGACCCGAAGGACCACTCTGTCCGAGCAGGCTTCCAGGACCACGGCACGCAAGAGCGACTCAGTCCCGCTGGCATTACGGATCTGACTTAGTGCAAAAACCTGGCAGAGTCGACCAAAACTCCCCTTCTCTGACCGGTATTTTTGTTGCTTTTCTCTGCCGCCGAAGGTGCACTACGGGTCGGATCGCCCAAAATTTTTACCGGTCGTTTTGGTCTGCGGTTCTTCCGAGAGGTGCCCGCCTGACAGTTCTTTTTCAGCAGCCTCCGAAAGGCCATCCAGCGGGCAAGCCAGGGGTTGGCAGCCGCCGGCGGTGAGCCTTCCCCGGCCGGGGCAGACAGCTCCGACCGCATAATTTTTTCGACTTTCGCCGAGGCCAAAACCCCTTGCACTTTTAAGCCTGCCCGCAGCGCCGTCTCCTGTCAGACGTCCCCGCCGCCTGCGGTGGTCCTCGCCCGGCAGAGAGAAGCCGGAGTCGCCCTCTCTCCGGTTCTTTTTCACCATTCCGGAGCTCTTAAATCTGCCATACTCCGAGTGACCGAGGACGCTTCCAGGAGGGCGGCAGCGAGAGGCAGAGTGCAACTGGTCGGGAAGCCGGTTCTCCCACACTTTGAAAATTTTTCGCTTGTGCTGGTGGGATGGAGAGAGAGCGTGGCTTATGCGCCCTCTGCCCCGCGGTACGCCCTTGGCTAGCCTTACGCCGGTGGTTCGCCAGGCCACCGGCACCTTGTACGGCGGGGACGGCGTTGCTTATGCGCCCGTCATCCCACCTACTCGCCCCGGCTAGCCTTTTACCCGGAGGGCGCCACGCTCCGGGTAGCAGTGAGCGGCACGAGCCCAGTCATACCATGCCGCTCACCTCGCACCTTTTCCGGCCTCCGCCGCGGAGACCTCCCGCTAGGACATGCGGGGGGCGATCTTGACCAAAATCTACAAAGTCCCCGATGGTTAAGGACGTAGACTGTTGAGCGGGACCTACACACTCTTGCAGCCGAAGGGGCTCGCCATTTCCCGCAGAAAATGGACCACCTCCCGCAGAGGAACATGAAATGCCCCTTCCCGCGGGACCCGAAGGACCACTCTGTCCGAGCAGGCTTCCAGGACCACGGCACGCAAGAGCGACTCAGTCCCGCTGGCATTACGGATCTGACTTAGTGCAAAAACCTGGCAGAGTCGACCAAAACTCCCCTTCTCTGACCGGTATTTTTGTTGCTTTTCTCTGCCGCCGAAGGTGCACTACGGGTCGGATCGCCCAAAATTTTTACCGGTCGTTTTGGTCTGCGGTTCTTCCGAGAGGTGCCCGCCTGACAGTTCTTTTTCAGCAGCCTCCGAAAGGCCATCCAGCGGGCAAGCCAGGGGTTGGCAGCCGCCGGCGGTGAGCCTTCCCCGGCCGGGGCAGACAGCTCCGACCGCATAATTTTTTCGACTTTCGCCGAGGCCAAAACCCCATGCACTTTTAAAGCCTGCCCGCAGGCGCCGTCTCCTGTCAGACGTCCCCGCCGCCTGCGGTGGTCCTCGCCCGGCAGAGAGAAGCCGGAGTCGCCCTCTCTCCGGTTCTTTTTCACCATTCCGGAGCTCTTAAATCTGCCATACTCCGAGTGACCGAGGACGCTTCCAGGAGGGCGGCAGCGAGAGGCAGAGTGCAAACCGGTCGGGAAGCCGGTTCTCCCACACTTTGAAAATTTTTCGCTTGTGCTGGCTGGTGGGATGGAGAGAGAGCGTGGCTTATGCGCCCTCTGCCCCGCGGTACGCCCTTGGCTAGCCTTACGCCGGTGGTTCGCCAGGCCACCGGCACCTTGTACGGCGGGGACGGCGTTGCTTATGCGCCCGTCATCCCACCTACTCGCCCCGGCTAGCCTTTTACCCGGAGGGCGCCACGCTCCGGGTAGCAGTGAGCGGCACGAGCCCAGTCATACCATGCCGCTCACCTCGCACCTTTTCCGGCCTCCGCCGCGGAGACCTCACGCTCTGTTCTGCGGAGAGCGATTTTGGGCAAAATCTACAAAGTCCCCGATGGTTAAGGACGTAGACTGTTCAGCGGGACCTACACACTCTTGTAGCCGAAGGGGCTCGCCATTTCCCGCAGAAAATGGATCACCTCCCGCAGAGGAACATGAAATGCCCCTTCCCGCGGGACCCGCAGGACCGCTCTGTCCGAGCAGGCCTCCAGGACCACGGCACGCAAAAGCGACTCAGTCCCGCTGGCATTACGGATCTGACTTAGTGCAAAAACCTGGCAGAGTCGACCAAAACTCCCCTTCTCTGACCGGTATTTTTGTTGCTTTTCTCTGCCGCCGAAGGTGCACTACGGGTCGGATCGCCCAAAATTTTTACCGGTCGTTTTGGTCTGCGGTTCTTCCGAGAGGTGCCCGCCTGACAGTTCTTTTTCAGAAGCCTCCGAAAGGGCATCCAGCGGGCAAGCCAGGGGTTGGCAGCCGCCGGCGGTGAGCCTTCCCCGGCCGGGGCAGACAGCTCCGACCGCATAATTTTTTCGACTTTTGCCGAGGCCAAAACCCCATGCACTTTTAAAGCCTGCCCGCAGCGCCGTCTCCTGTCAGACGTCCCCGCCGCCTGCGGTGGTCCTCGCCCGGCAGAGAGAAGCCGGAGTCGCCCTCTCTCCGGTTCTTTTTCACCATTCCGGAGCTCTTAAATCTGCCGTACTCCGAGTGACCGAGGACGCTTCCAGGAGGGCGGCAGCGAGAGGCAGAGTGCCACCGGTCGGGAAGCCGGTTCTCCCACACTTTGAAAATATTTCGCTTGTGCTGGTGGGATGGAGAGAGAGCGTGGCTTATGCGCCCTCTGCCCCGCGGTCCGCCCTGGCTAGCCTTACGCCGGTGGTTCGCCAGGCCACCGGCACCTTGTACGGCGGGGACGGCGTTGCTTATGCGCCCGTCATCCCACCTACTCGCCCCGGCTAGCCTTTTACCCGGAGGGCGCCACGCTCCGGGTAGCAGTGAGCGGCACGAGCCCAGTCATACCATGCCGCTCACCTCGCACCTTTTCCGGCCTCCGCCGCGGAGACCTCACGCTCTGTTCTGCGGAGAGCGATTTTGGGCAAAATCTACAAAGTCCCCGATGGTTAAGGACGTAGACTGTTGAGCGGGACCTACACACTCTTGTAGCCGAAGGGGCTCGCCATTTCCCGCAGAAAATGGATCACCTCCCGCAGAGGAACATGAAATGCCCCTTCCCGCGGGACCCGAAGGACCGCTCTGTCCGAGCAGGCCTCCAGGACCACGGCACGCAAAAGCGACTCAGTCCCGCTGGCATTACGGATCTGACTTAGTGCAAAAACCTGGCAGAGTCGACCAAAACTCCCCTTCTCTGACCGGTATTTTTGCTGCTTTTCTCTGCCGCCGAAGGTGCACTACGTGTCGGATCGCCCAAAATTTTTACCGGTCGTTTTGGTCTGCGGTTCTTCCGAGAGGTGCCCGCCTGACAGTTCTTTTTCAGCAGCCTCCGAAAGGGCATCCAGCGGGCAAGCCAGGGGTTGGCAGCCGCCGGCGGTGAGCCTTCCCCGGCCGGGGCAGACAGCTCCGACCGCATAATTTTTTCGAACTTCTCCGAGGTCAAAATCCCAGGCACTCCGACGGAAGGTCCGCCGCGCGTCTCCCGTCTGACGTCCCCGCCGCTCGCGGTGGTCCTCGCCCGGCAGGGAGCTGCCGGATTCGCCCTCTTACCGGTTCTTTTTCACCTTTCCGGAGCTCTGATATCTGCCGCACACACAGTGACCGAGGACGCTTCCAGGAGGGCGGCAGCGAGAGGCAGAGTGCCACCGGGCGGGTCCTCGGTTCTCCCACACTTAGAAAATTTTTGCGCTTGTGCTGGTGCGAGGACGTAGGTCTTTCGACCGGGGCAAGCCTGGAGGGCGGTAGCCGGGATTGGCGCCCTATTCCCGGCTAGCTCTCGGAGGCTTCACCCGGTTGGAGGTTGGAGCTCCGACTTCCATGGGCATGTTCCTCACCGGGACCTACGACCAAGTGTGGCCGAGGGACAGTGACACATTCCCGGGTAGCCTGAGTGGCTGCTCCCGCTGAGCTACTTCCATGGGCACTATTCCTCCCCGGGACTTGCCGCCAAGTCTTGGCCGGGGGACAGTGACACATTCCCGGGTAGCCTGAGTGGCTGCTCCCGCTGAGCTACTTCCATGGGCACTATTCCTCCCCGGGACTTGCCGCCAAGTCTTGGCCGGGGGACAGTGACACATTCCCGGGTAGCCTGAGTGGCTGCTCCCGCTGAGCTCTCACTTCCATGGGCATGTTCCTCACCGGGACATACTACCAAGTGTGGCCGGGTTTCGAGCTCCAAACTCGGCTTGCACTTGGTCGCTTGGGGGGTCCCCTCCGCTCCGGGAAGGGCGCCCTCCAGCGGGCAGACGAGGGTACTTCTAGTCTGCCCGAGCTCCATGGGGCCCCTCTCGCCCCTAGGCTCCCCGCCCAGGGTTCCAGGGTCCCGGATACAGCCACCCTGTCGAGTTCGGTATAGGGTACCGGGCCTGGCTGGAATCACGCCGGGATCGGTGAGACCTCCTCGGCCGCGGCTCAGCCTCCAAACTCCCTTTCGCGGTTCTCTTCCCTTCAACTTCCATGGGCATGTTCCACACCGGGACCTCCGACCAAGTGTGGCCGGGGAACAGTCGCCCATGCCCGGGTAGCCTCAGCAAGTGCTCCCGCTGAGGTCAACTTGGAGGTTGGAGCTCCGACTTCCATGGGCACTGTTCCTCCCCGGGACCTGCCGCCAAGTCTGGCCGGGGGACAGTGACACATTCCCGGGTAGCTTGAGCGGCTTCTCCCGCTGAACTCTTACTTCCATGGGCATGTTCCTCATCAGGAACCAACGACCAAGTGTGGCCCAGGGACAGTGACACATTCCCGGGTAGCCTCAGCAGCTGCTCCCGCTGAGCTAC
The DNA here is from genome assembly GCF_040894005.1 of Engystomops pustulosus. NCBI lineage: Eukaryota > Metazoa > Chordata > Amphibia > Anura > Leptodactylidae > Engystomops > Engystomops pustulosus. Next base: position 3,321 of record NW_027285224.1, on the reverse strand, counting down.
TTCCATGGGCACTATTCCTCCCCGGGACTTGCCGCCAAGTCTTGGCCGGGGGACAGTGACACATTGCCGGGTAGCCTGAGTGGCTGCTCCCGCTGAGCTCTTACTTCCATGGGCATGTTCCTCACCGGGACCAACTACCAAGTGTGGCCGGGTTTCGAGCTCCAAACTCGGCTTGCACTTGGTCGCTTGGGGGGTCCCCTCCGCTCCGGGAAGGGCGCCCTCCAGCGGGCAGACGAGGGTACTTCTAGTCTGCCCGAGCTCCATGGGGCCCCTCTCGCCCCTAGGCTCCCCGCCCAGGGTTCCAGGGTCCCGGATACAGCCACCCTGTCGAGTTCGGTATAGGGTACCGGGCCTGGCTGGAATCACGCCGGGATCGGTGAGACCTCCTCGGCCGCGGCTCAGCCTCCAGACTCCCTTTCGCGGTTCTCTTCCCTTCAACTTCCATGGGCATGTTCCACACCGGGACCTCCGACCAAGTGTGGCCGGGGAACAGTCGCCCATGCCCGGGTAGCCTCAGCAAGTGCTCCCGCTGAGGTCAACTTGGAGGTTGGAGCTCCGACTTCCATGGGCACTGTTCCTCCCCGGGACCTGCCGCCAAGTCTGGCCGGGGGACAGTGACACATTCCCGGGTAGCTTGAGCGGCTTCTCCCGCTGAACTCTTACTTCCATGGGCATGTTCCTCATCAGGAACCAACGACCAAGTGTGGCCCAGGGACAGTGACACATTCCCGGGTAGCCTCAGCAGCTGCTCCCGCTGAGCTACTTCCATGAGCACTATTCCTCCCCGGGACCTGCCGCCAAGTCTGGCCGGGGGACAGTGACACATTCCCGGGTAGCCTCAGCAGCTGCTCCCGCTGAGCTACTTCCATGGGCACTATTCCTCCCCGGGACTTGCCGCCAAGTCTTGGCCGGGGGACAGTGACACATTGCCGGGTAGCCTGAGTGGCTGCTCCCGCTGAGCTCTTACTTCCATGGGCATGTTCCTCACCGGGACCAACTACCAAGTGTGGCCGGGTTTCGAGCTCCAAACTCGGCTTGCACTTGGTCGCTTGGGGGGTCCCCTCCGCTCCGGGAAGGGCGCCCTCCAGCGGGCAGACGAGGGTACTTCTAGTCTGCCCGAGCTCCATGGGGCCCCTCTCGCCCCTAGGCTCCCCGCCCAGGGTTCCAGGGTCCCGGATACAGCCACCCTGTCGAGTTCGGTATAGGGTACCGGGCCTGGCTGGAATCACGCCGGGATCGGTGAGACCTCCTCGGCCGCGGCTCAGCCTCCAAACTCCCTTTCGCGGTTCTCTTCCCTTCAACTTCCATGGGCATGTTCCACACCGGGACCTCCGACCAAGTGTGGCCGGGGAACAGTCGCCCATGCCCGGGTAGCCTCAGCAAGTGCTCCCGCTGAGGTCAACTTGGAGGTTGGAGCTCCGACTTCCATGGGCACTGTTCCTCCCCGGGACCTGCCGCCAAGTCTGGCCGGGGGACAGTGACACATTCCCGGGTAGCTTGAGCGGCTTCTCCCGCTGAACTCTTACTTCCATGGGCATGTTCCTCATCAGGAACCAACGACCAAGTGTGGCCCAGGGACAGTGACACATTCCCGGGTAGCCTCAGCAGCTGCTCCCGCTGAGCTACTTCCATGAGCACTATTCCTCCCCGGGACCTGCCGCCAAGTCTGGCCGGGGGACAGTGACACATTCCCGGGTAGCCTCAGCAGCTGCTCCCGCTGAGCTACTTCCATGGGAACTATTCCTCCCCGGGACTTGCCGCCAAGTCTTGGCCGGGGGACAGTGACACATTCCCGGGTAGCCTGAGTGGCTGCTCCCGCTGAGCTCTTACTTCCATGGGCATGTTCCTCACCGGGACATACTACCAAGTGTGGCCGGGTTTCGAGCTCCAAACTCGGCTTGCACTTGGTCGCTTGGGGGGTCCCCTCCGCTCCGGGAAGGGCGCCCTCCAGCGGGCAGACGAGGGTACTTCTAGTCTGCCCGAGCTCCATGGGGCCCCTCTCGCCCCTAGGCTCCCCGCCCAGGGTTCCAGGGTCCCGGATACAGCCACCCTGTCGAGTTCGGTATAGGGTACCGGGCCTGGCTGGAATCACGCCGGGATCGGTGAGACCTCCTCGGCCGCGGCTCAGCCTCCAGACTCCCTTTCGCGGTTCTCTTCCCTTCAACTTCCATGGGCATGTTCCACACCGGGACCTCCGACCAAGTGTGGCCGGGGAACAGTCGCCCATGCCCGGGTAGCCTCAGCAAGTGCTCCCGCTGAGGTCAACTTGGAGGTTGGAGCTCCGACTTCCATGGGCACTGTTCCTCCCCGGGACCTGCCGCCAAGTCTGGCCGGGGGACAGTGACACATTCCCGTGTAGCTTGAGCGGCTTCTCCCGCTGAACTCTTACTTCCATGGGCATGTTCCTCATCAGGAACCAACGACCAAGTGTGGCCCAGGGACAGTGACACATTCCCGGGTAGCCTCAGCAGCTGCTCCCGCTGAGCTACTTCCATGAGCACTATTCCTCCCCGGGACCTGCCGCCAAGTCTGGCCGGGGGACAGTGACACATTCCCGGGTAGCCTCAGCAGCTGCTCCCGCTGAGCTACTTCCATGGGCACTATTCCTCCCCGGGACTTGCCGCCAAGTCTTGGCCGGGGGACAGTGACACATTGCCGGGTAGCCTGAGTGGCTGCTCCCGCTGAGCTCTTACTTCCATGGGCATGTTCCTCACCGGGACCAACTACCAAGTGTGGCCGGGTTTCGAGCTCCAAACTCGGCTTGCACTTGGTCGCTTGGGGGGTCCCCTCCGCTCCGGGAAGGGCGCCCTCCAGCGGGCAGACGAGGGTACTTCTAGTCTGCCCGAGCTCCATGGGGCCCCTCTCGCCCCTAGGCTCCCCGCCCAGGGTTCCAGGGTCCCGGATACAGCCACCCTGTCGAGTTCGGTATAGGGTACCGGGCCTGGCTGGAATCACGCCGGGATCGGTGAGACCTCCTCGGCCGCGGCTCAGCCTCCAAACTCCCTTTCGCGGTTCTCTTCCCTTCAACTTCCATGGGCATGTTCCACACCGGGACCTCCGACCAAGTGTGGCCGGGGAACAGTCACCCATGCCCGGGTAGCCTCAGCGGCTGCTCCCGCTGAGGTCAACTTGGAGGTTGGAGCTCCGACTTCCATGGGCACTATTCCTCCCCGGGACCTGCCGCCAAGTCTGGCCGGGGGACAGTGACACATTCCCGGGTAGCCTGAGCGGCTGCTCCCGCTGCACTCTTTAGTGCCATGGGCATGTTCCTCATCAGGAATCAACGACCAAGTGTGGCCGAGGGACAGTGACACATTCCCG
>NW_027285223.1:50000-89874 GCF_040894005.1 Engystomops pustulosus | reverse complement strand
CCCGCTCGGCCAAAGGTCCCCTCGCTTTGGAAGCAGAGGGTGCCGGGGTTATTTTCGGCTTGACGCCTAGTCCGGTCCCTGCCGGTTCCCGTGGAGGCCCGCGGTCAAAACCAGCTCCCCGGCTGTCGGAGCCGGAGCCCCGCAGCCCGAGCGGACGCACCGAGTCCCTCATGTAAGGGATAGCCGCCCCTACGGAACGGCCCGGACTGGGACCAGGCACCCCCAGGCGCCGAAGGGGTGGGTCGGCCGTGTTGCCGAAGCTTAGCCGGCGCTGATGACCGCAGCCCCTAACGATGCCCACAGGCGGGGGAGCCAAGGAGAGCACTAGGAAGACGTGGCGGGGTCGGACGGCTCAATTTCCAGGGTGGGACCCCGGGGGTTCAGTACCCCGGGCATCCGGTCGGTTTCGCCGGCGCGACCCCAAGCCTTCCACGGCCCCCTTCGTGGGTGCAGGGATACCGTGCAGGGTGCAGGCTTAGACGCCAATTCCCCAGAAGTTTTAGGGATAGGGTTTGTCCGGGCGCCACCGCAGCGACAACCTCGCAAGAAGCTCTCTTCCACAAAAGCACGGGCAACGTTCGTGTGCGAGTGTTGGTCTCCCATGGTCTACCGACTCCCCCGGGCGGCCCAAGCGTTACGCCCACGGCCGGGCCCTCGAGCAGGCGCACCCCTGGTGCCTCTCGTAAGGGAAGGCTACGGTCCTCAACCCCTCGTATGGCGGGGAGGGCGCATTTGAAACGCTAAAGGACGAGCCCTGTTCGGGACCTGGCGGGGATCCGCGGATTGGCGAGAGGGATGGGTCTGCCGTTGGTCAGAGGGGACGCACCCCTGGGACGCAGTTTGGCATTAGCGACCGATGGCCCATCTACGACCATGTACTCCGGGAGCGCCAAGGAGGACGCGGGTGGGCTTTGGGGGCAGACTCAATTTCCAGGGTCTGGGCGCCGGGGGTGCAATACCCTTAAGCGCTCATGTCGGTTTCGTCTGCCGCCCGCCTCTGGCCCGGCTCCTAGTGACGGGTGCTGTGAACGTGCGATCGTGCTTGCGGTTGAAGAGTTCAAAGGCTACCGCTGGGGATAACACGCCCGGGGAATTTAGAAACCCCCCCCTCCGCTACAATCTCTGCTTCTGCCGGACTCGGAGGGGAGCCGCCCCGGGGGCGACCGCTCCCTCTCCTCTTCCGCGGCGTGCCGCGCGCTTCGCCGTCAGCAGCGGAGCGAACCTTTTTCTCGGTCCGCAGCTCTTCAGGCGTAGGCGGGCAGCGCTAACAGGGTACACTGGGGACCACTCGACCGCAACCGCTCCTCCGACCGACGAGCATACCTACCGCGGATACGCCACGGTGGGTCTAAGCCTCGTCGCCGCCGCGAGGAGCAGGCGGGAGCCGTCCCTTTTCGTGCTGCGGAAATAAACCGTGGACACAGAGGTGTGTCTGCGCTCTCCGACCGGGCGGGGGGCGATTGGACTTGCCCGAGGGACACTAGGCGAGGCGCTGCCGCGGGAGCCGGAGCTCCGCGCTGGACGCTGCCGCCGCCGCCGCCGCCCCCCACCCACGGTACGGTGGAGTACGCCCGTTCCATACGCTTCGTAGCAAACCTCAGCCGAAGCAGAGAGTCCTACCGCTGTGGCAGGAGCGGGGCCGTGCGAGGACCACACTGGCACCGCGCTACACAACCTTAGGCAGAGGACCACAGCCGCTCACGGGGAGCGGGGGATTGATGCGCGACCAAGACTGAGGCTAAGGAACGCTTTACCATAAACCGGCCGGGGCCAATACCCCTGACCGAGCAAAGTGCCCTGCCCCGCCGGATCGCGCTGTGTCAGATCGATCAAAAGAGCGGAGAGCCGAGACTCTACCGCTGGGAGTTTGTGGAGAACGGCCTGGCTTGCGTCCCGTCCTCCCGCCCTCGACCTCACATGGCTAGCCTCACCCGCCGGGAGCCACCCCATTGGGGACCGTAGGGCGGAGAAGGGGTCTCCGCGTCCGGAATTTACTTGTGGAGAACGGCCTGGCTTACGTCCCGTCCTCCCGCCCTCGACCTCACATGGCTAGCCTCACCCGCCGGGCGCCACCCCATTGGGGACCGTAGGGCGGAGAAGGGGTCTCCGCGTCCGGAATTTACTTGTGGAGAACGGCCTGGCTTACGTCCCGTCCTCCCGCCCTCGACCTCACACGGCTAGCCTCACCCGCCGGGCGCCACCCCATTGGGGACCGTAGGGCGGAGAAGGGGTCTCCGCGTCCGGAATTTACTTGTGGAGAACGGCCTGGCTTACGTCCCGTCCTCCCGCCCTCGACCTCACATGGCTAGCCTCACCCGCCGGGCGCCACCCCATTGGGGACCGTAGGGCGGAGAAGGGGTCTCCGCGTACGGAATTTCTTGTGGAGAACGGCCTGGCTTACGTCCCGTCCTCCCATGGCTAGCCTCACCCGCCGGGCGCCACCCCATTGGGGACCGTAGGGCGGAGAAGGGGTCTCCGCGTCCGGAATTTCTTGTGGAGAACGGCCTGGCTTACGTCCCGTCCTCCCGCCCTCGACCTCACATGGCTAGCCTACCCCGCCGGGCGCCGCTCCATTGGGGATACGGTACGGCAAAGCGCGACGCCGCACGATGCCAACACTTTGTGCAAAAACCTGGCAGAGTCGACCAAAACCTCGCTTCTTTGACCGGTATTTTTGATGCTTTTCTCTGCCGCCGAAGGTGCACTGAGGGTCGGATCGCCCAAAATTTTTACCGGTCGTTTTGGTCTGCGGTTCTTCCGAGAGGTGCCCGCCTGACAGTTCTTTTTCAGCAGCCTCCGAAAGGCCATCCAGCGGGCAAGCCAGGGGTTGGCAGCCGCCGGCGGTGAGCCTTCCCCGGCCGGGGCAGACGGCTCCGACCGCAAAATTTTTTCGACTTTCGCCGAGGCCAAAACCCCATGCACTTTTAAAGCCTGCCCGCAGCGCCGTCTCCTGTCAGACGTCCCTTGCCGCCTGCGGTGGTCCTCGCCCGGCAGAGAGAAGCCGGAGTCGCCCCCTCTCCGGTTCTTTTTCACCATTCCGGAGCTCTGAAATCTGCCGGACACCGAGTGACCGAGGACGCTTCCAGGAGGGCGGCAGCGAGAGGCAGAGTGCCACCGGTCGGGTCGCCGGTTCTCCCACACTTTGAAAATTTTTCGCTTGTTCTGGTGGGATGGAGAGAGAGCGTGGCTTATGCGCCCTCTGCCCCGCGGTCCGCCCTGGCTGGCCTTACGCCGGTGGTTCGCCAGGCCACCGGCACCTTGTACGGCGGGGACGGCGTGGCTTATGCGCCCGTCAACCCACCTACTCGCCCCGGCTAGCCTTTTACCCGGAGGGCGCCACGCTCCGGGTACCAGTGAGCGGCACGAACCCAGTCATACCATGCCGCTCACCTCGCGCCCTCTCCGGCCTCCGCCGCGGAGACCTCCCGCTAGGACCTGCGGGGGGCGATTTCTGCCAAAATCTACAAAGTCCCCGATGGTTAAGGACGTAGACTGTTGAGCGGGACCTACACACTCTTGTAGCCGATGGGGCTCGCCATTTCCCGCAGAAAATGGACCACCTCCCGCAGAGGAACATGAAATGCCCCTTCCCGCGGGACCCGAAGGACCGCTCTGTCCGAGCAGGCCTCCAGGACCACGGCACGCAAAAGCGACTCAGTCCCGCTGGCATTACGGATCTGACTTTGTGCAAAAACCAGGCAGAGTCGACCAAAACCTCCCTTCTTTGACCGGTGTTTTTGTTGCTTTTCTCTGCCGCCGAAGGTGCACTGAGGGTCGGATCGCCCAAAATTTTTACCGGTCGTTTTGGTCTGCGGTTCTTCCGAGAGGTGCCCGCCTGACAGTTCTTTTTCAGCAGCCTCCGAAAGGGCATCCAGCGGGCAAGCCAGGGGTTGGCAGCCGCCGGCGGTGAGCCTTCCCCGGCCGGGGCAGACAGCTCCGACCGCAAATTTTTTTCGACTTTCGCCGAGGCCAAAACCCCATGCACTTTTAAAGCCTGCCCGCAGCGCCGTCTCCTGGCAGACGTCCCTTGCCGCCTGCGGTGGTCCTCGCCCGGCAGAGAGAAGCCGGTTTCGCCCTCTCACCGGTTCTTTTTCACCATTCCGGAGCTCTGAAATCTGCCGGACACCGAGTGACCGAGGACGCTTCCAGGAGGGCGGCAGCGAGAGGCAGAGTGCCACCGGTCGGGTCCCCGGTTCTCCCACACTTTGAAAATTTTTCGCTTGTTCTGGTGGGATGGAGAGAGAGCGTGGCTTATGCGCCCTCTGCCCCGCGGTACGCCCTTGGCTAGCCTTACGCCGGTGGTTCGCCAGGCCACCGGCACCTTGTACAGCGGGGACGGCGTGGCTTATGCGCCCTCTGCCCCGCGGTCCGCCCTGTCTAGCCTTACGCCGGTGGTTCGCCAGGCCACCGGCACCTTGTACGGCGGGGACGGCGTGGCTTATGCGCCCGTCAACCCACCTGCTCGCCCCGGCTAGCCTTTTACCCGGAGGGCGCCACGCTCCGGGTAGCAGTGAGCGGCACGAGCCCAGTCATACCATGCCGCTCACCTCGCACCTTTTCCGGCCTCCGCCGCGGAGACCTCCCGCTAGGACATGCGGGGGGCGATCTTGACCAAAATCTACAAAGTCCCCGATGGTTAAGGACGTAGACTGTTGAGCGGGACCTACACACTCTTGCAGCCGAAGGGGCTCGCCATTTCCCGCAGAAAATGGACCACCTCCCGCAGAGGAACATGAAATGCCCCTTCCCGCGGGACCCGAAAGGACCGCCCTGTCCGAGCAGGCCTCCAGGACCACGGCACGCAAAAGCGACTCAGTCCCGCTGGCATTACGGATCTGACTTAGTGCAAAAACCTGGCAGAGTCGACCAAAACTCCCCTTCTCTGACCGGTATTTTTGTTGCTTTTCTCTGCCGCCGAAGGTGCACTACGGGTCGGATCGCCCAAAATTTTTACCGGTCGTTTTGGTCTGCGGTTCTTCCGAGAGGTGCCCGCCTGACAGTTCTTTTTCAGAAGCCTCCGAAAGGCCATCCAGCGGGCAAGCCATGAGTTGGCAGCCGCCGGCGGTGAGCCTTCCCCGGCCGGGGCAGACAGCTCCGACCGCATAATTTTTTCGACTTTTGCCGAGGCCAAAACCCCATGCACTTTTAAAGCCTGCCCGCAGCGCCGTCTCCTGTCAGACGTCCCCGCCGCCTGCGGTGGTCCTCGCCCGGCAGAGAGAAGCCGGAGTCGCCCTCTCTCCGGTTCTTTTTCACCATTCCGGAGGTCTGAAATCTGCCGTACTCCGAGTGACCGAGGACGCTTCCAGGAGGACGGCAGCGAGAGGCAGAGTGCCACCGGTCGGGAAGCCGGTTCTCCCACACTTTGAAAATTTTTCGCTTGTGCTGGTGGGATGGAGAGAGAGCGTGGCTTATGCGCCCTCTGCCCCGCGGTACGCCCTTGGCTAGCCTTACGCCGGTGGTTCGCCAGGCCACCGGCACCTTGTACGGCGGGGACGGCGTGGCTTATGCGCCCGTCAACCCACCTACTCGCCCCGGCTAGCCTTTTACCCGGAGGGCGCCACGCTCCGGGTAGCAGTGAGCGGCACGAGCCCAGTCATACCATGCCGCTCACCTCGCACCTTTTCCGGCCTCCGCCGCGGAGACCTCCCGCTAGGACATGCGGGGGGCGATCTTGACCAAAATCTACAAAGTCCCCGATGGTTAAGGACGTAGACTGTTGAGCGGGACCTACACACTCTTGCAGCCGAAGGGGCTCGCCATTTCCCGCAGAAAATGGACCACCTCCCGCAGAGGAACATGAAATGCCCCTTCCCGCGGGACCCGAAGGACCACTCTGTCCGAGCAGGCTTCCAGGACCACGGCACGCAAGAGCGACTCAGTCCCGCTGGCATTACGGATCTGACTTAGTGCAAAAACCTGGCAGAGTCGACCAAAACTCCCCTTCTCTGACCGGTATTTTTGTTGCTTTTCTCTGCCGCCGAAGGTGCACTACGGGTCGGATCGCCCAAAATTTTTACCGGTCGTTTTGGTCTGCGGTTCTTCCGAGAGGTGCCCGCCTGACAGTTCTTTTTCAGCAGCCTCCGAAAGGCCATCCAGCGGGCAAGCCAGGGGTTGGCAGCCGCCGGCGGTGAGCCTTCCCCGGCCGGGGCAGACAGCTCCGACCGCATAATTTTTTCGACTTTCGCCGAGGCCAAAACCCCTTGCACTTTTAAAGCCTGCCCGCAGCGCCGTCTCCTGTCAGACGTCCCCGCCGCCTGCGGTGGTCCTCGCCCGGCAGAGAGAAGCCGGAGTCGCCCTCTCTCCGGTTCTTTTTCACCATTCCGGAGCTCTTAAATCTGCCATACTCCGAGTGACCGAGGACGCTTCCAGGAGGGCGGCAGCGAGAGGCAGAGTGCAACTGGTCGGGAAGCCGGTTCTCCCACACTTTGAAAATTTTTCGCTTGTGCTGGTGGGATGGAGAGAGAGCGTGGCTTATGCGCCCTCTGCCCCGCGGTACGCCCTTGGCTAGCCTTACGCCGGTGGTTCGCCAGGCCACCGGCACCTTGTACGGCGGGGACGGCGTTGCTTATGCGCCCGTCATCCCACCTACTCGCCCCGGCTAGCCTTTTACCCGGAGGGCGCCACGCTCCGGGTAGCAGTGAGCGGCACGAGCCCAGTCATACCATGCCGCTCACCTCGCACCTTTTCCGGCCTCCGCCGCGGAGACCTCCCGCTAGGACATGCGGGGGGCGATCTTGACCAAAATCTACAAAGTCCCCGATGGTTAAGGACGTAGACTGTTGAGCGGGACCTACACACTCTTGCAGCCGAAGGGGCTCGCCATTTCCCGCAGAAAATGGACCACCTCCCGCAGAGGAACATGAAATGCCCCTTCCCGCGGGACCCGAAGGACCACTCTGTCCGAGCAGGCTTCCAGGACCACGGCACGCAAGAGCGACTCAGTCCCGCTGGCATTACGGATCTGACTTAGTGCAAAAACCTGGCAGAGTCGACCAAAACTCCCCTTCTCTGACCGGTATTTTTGTTGCTTTTCTCTGCCGCCGAAGGTGCACTACGGGTCGGATCGCCCAAAATTTTTACCGGTCGTTTTGGTCTGCGGTTCTTCCGAGAGGTGCCCGCCTGACAGTTCTTTTTCAGCAGCCTCCGAAAGGCCATCCAGCGGGCAAGCCAGGGGTTGGCAGCCGCCGGCGGTGAGCCTTCCCCGGCCGGGGCAGACAGCTCCGACCGCATAATTTTTTCGACTTTCGCCGAGGCCAAAACCCCATGCACTTTTAAAGCCTGCCCGCAGCGCCGTCTCCTGTCAGACGTCCCCGCCGCCTGCGGTGGTCCTCGCCCGGCAGAGAGAAGCCGGAGTCGCCCTCTCTCCGGTTCTTTTTCACCATTCCGGAGCTCTTAAATCTGCCATACTCCGAGTGACCGAGGACGCTTCCAGGAGGGCGGCAGCGAGAGGCAGAGTGCAACCGGTCGGGAAGCCGGTTCTCCCACACTTTGAAAATTTTTCGCTTGTGCTGGTGGGATGGAGAGAGAGCGTGGCTTATGCGCCCTCTGCCCCGCGGTACGCCCTTGGCTAGCCTTACGCCGGTGGTTCGCCAGGCCACCGGCACCTTGTACGGCGGGGACGGCGTTGCTTATGCGCCCGTCATCCCACCTACTCGCCCCGGCTAGCCTTTTACCCGGAGGGCGCCACGCTCCGGGTAGCAGTGAGCGGCACGAGCCCAGTCATACCATGCCGCTCACCTCGCACCTTTTCCGGCCTCCGCCGCGGAGACCTCACGCTCTGTTCTGCGGAGAGCGATTTTGGGCAAAATCTACAAAGTCCCCGATGGTTAAGGACGTAGACTGTTCAGCGGGACCTACACACTCTTGTAGCCGAAGGGGCTCGCCATTTCCCGCAGAAAATGGATCACCTCCCGCAGAGGAACATGAAATGCCCCTTCCCGCGGGACCCGCAGGACCGCTCTGTCCGAGCAGGCCTCCAGGACCACGGCACGCAAAAGCGACTCAGTCCCGCTGGCATTACGGATCTGACTTAGTGCAAAAACCTGGCAGAGTCGACCAAAACTCCCCTTCTCTGACCGGTATTTTTGTTGCTTTTCTCTGCCGCCGAAGGTGCACTACGGGTCGGATCGCCCAAAATTTTTACCGGTCGTTTTGGTCTGCGGTTCTTCCGAGAGGTGCCCGCCTGACAGTTCTTTTTCAGAAGCCTCCGAAAGGGCATCCAGCGGGCAAGCCAGGGGTTGGCAGCCGCCGGCGGTGAGCCTTCCCCGGCCGGGGCAGACAGCTCCGACCGCATAATTTTTTCGACTTTTGCCGAGGCCAAAACCCCATGCACTTTTAAAGCCTGCCCGCAGCGCCGTCTCCTGTCAGACGTCCCCGCCGCCTGCGGTGGTCCTCGCCCGGCAGAGAGAAGCCGGAGTCGCCCTCTCTCCGGTTCTTTTTCACCATTCCGGAGCTCTTAAATCTGCCGTACTCCGAGTGACCGAGGACGCTTCCAGGAGGGCGGCAGCGAGAGGCAGAGTGCCACCGGTCGGGAAGCCGGTTCTCCCACACTTTGAAAATATTTCGCTTGTGCTGGTGGGATGGAGAGAGAGCGTGGCTTATGCGCCCTCTGCCCCGCGGTCCGCCCTGGCTAGCCTTACGCCGGTGGTTCGCCAGGCCACCGGCACCTTGTACGGCGGGGACGGCGTTGCTTATGCGCCCGTCATCCCACCTACTCGCCCCGGCTAGCCTTTTACCCGGAGGGCGCCACGCTCCGGGTAGCAGTGAGCGGCACGAGCCCAGTCATACCATGCCGCTCACCTCGCACCTTTTCCGGCCTCCGCCGCGGAGACCTCACGCTCTGTTCTGCGGAGAGCGATTTTGGGCAAAATCTACAAAGTCCCCGATGGTTAAGGACGTAGACTGTTGAGCGGGACCTACACACTCTTGTAGCCGAAGGGGCTCGCCATTTCCCGCAGAAAATGGATCACCTCCCGCAGAGGAACATGAAATGCCCCTTCCCGCGGGACCCGAAGGACCGCTCTGTCCGAGCAGGCCTCCAGGACCACGGCACGCAAAAGCGACTCAGTCCCGCTGGCATTACGGATCTGACTTAGTGCAAAAACCTGGCAGAGTCGACCAAAACTCCCCTTCTCTGACCGGTATTTTTGCTGCTTTTCTCTGCCGCCGAAGGTGCACTACGTGTCGGATCGCCCAAAATTTTTACCGGTCGTTTTGGTCTGCGGTTCTTCCGAGAGGTGCCCGCCTGACAGTTCTTTTTCAGCAGCCTCCGAAAGGGCATCCAGCGGGCAAGCCAGGGGTTGGCAGCCGCCGGCGGTGAGCCTTCCCCGGCCGGGGCAGACAGCTCCGACCGCATAATTTTTTCGAACTTCTCCGAGGTCAAAATCCCAGGCACTCCGACGGAAGGTCCGCCGCGCGTCTCCCGTCTGACGTCCCCGCCGCTCGCGGTGGTCCTCGCCCGGCAGGGAGCTGCCGGATTCGCCCTCTTACCGGTTCTTTTTCACCTTTCCGGAGCTCTGATATCTGCCGCACACACAGTGACCGAGGACGCTTCCAGGAGGGCGGCAGCGAGAGGCAGAGTGCCACCGGGCGGGTCCTCGGTTCTCCCACACTTAGAAAATTTTTGCGCTTGTGCTGGTGCGAGGACGTAGGTCTTTCGACCGGGGCAAGCCTGGAGGGCGGTAGCCGGGATTGGCGCCCTATTCCCGGCTAGCTCTCGGAGGCTTCACCCGGTTGGAGGTTGGAGCTCCGACTTCCATGGGCATGTTCCTCACCGGGACCTACGACCAAGTGTGGCCGAGGGACAGTGACACATTCCCGGGTAGCCTGAGTGGCTGCTCCCGCTGAGCTACTTCCATGGGCACTATTCCTCCCCGGGACTTGCCGCCAAGTCTTGGCCGGGGGACAGTGACACATTCCCGGGTAGCCTGAGTGGCTGCTCCCGCTGAGCTACTTCCATGGGCACTATTCCTCCCCGGGACTTGCCGCCAAGTCTTGGCCGGGGGACAGTGACACATTCCCGGGTAGCCTGAGTGGCTGCTCCCGCTGAGCTCTCACTTCCATGGGCATGTTCCTCACCGGGACATACTACCAAGTGTGGCCGGGTTTCGAGCTCCAAACTCGGCTTGCACTTGGTCGCTTGGGGGGTCCCCTCCGCTCCGGGAAGGGCGCCCTCCAGCGGGCAGACGAGGGTACTTCTAGTCTGCCCGAGCTCCATGGGGCCCCTCTCGCCCCTAGGCTCCCCGCCCAGGGTTCCAGGGTCCCGGATACAGCCACCCTGTCGAGTTCGGTATAGGGTACCGGGCCTGGCTGGAATCACGCCGGGATCGGTGAGACCTCCTCGGCCGCGGCTCAGCCTCCAAACTCCCTTTCGCGGTTCTCTTCCCTTCAACTTCCATGGGCATGTTCCACACCGGGACCTCCGACCAAGTGTGGCCGGGGAACAGTCGCCCATGCCCGGGTAGCCTCAGCAAGTGCTCCCGCTGAGGTCAACTTGGAGGTTGGAGCTCCGACTTCCATGGGCACTGTTCCTCCCCGGGACCTGCCGCCAAGTCTGGCCGGGGGACAGTGACACATTCCCGGGTAGCTTGAGCGGCTTCTCCCGCTGAACTCTTACTTCCATGGGCATGTTCCTCATCAGGAACCAACGACCAAGTGTGGCCCAGGGACAGTGACACATTCCCGGGTAGCCTCAGCAGCTGCTCCCGCTGAGCTACTTCCATGAGCACTATTCCTCCCCGGGACCTGCCGCCAAGTCTGGCCGGGGGACAGTGACACATTCCCGGGTAGCCTGAGCGGCTTCTCCCGCTGAGCTACTTCCATGGGCACTATTCCTCCCCGGGACTTGCCGCCAAGTCTTGGCCGGGGGACAGTGACACATTGCCGGGTAGCCTGAGTGGCTGCTCCCGCTGAGCTCTTACTTCCATGGGCATGTTCCTCACCGGGACATACTACCAAGTGTGGCCGGGTTTCGAGCTCCAAACTCGGCTTGCACTTGGTCGCTTGGGGGTCCCCTCCGCTCCGGGAAGGGCGCCCTCCAGCGGGCAGACGAGGGTACTTCTAGTCTGCCCGAGCTCCATGGGGCCCCTCTCGCCCCTAGGCTCCCCGCCCAGGGTTCCAGGGTCCCGGATACAGCCACCCTGCCGAGTTCGGTATAGGGTACCGGGCCTGGCTGGAATCACGCCGGGATCGGTGAGACCTCCTCGGCCGCGGCTCAGCCTCCAAACTCCCTTTCGCGGTTCTCTTCCCTTCAACTTCCATGGGCATGTTCCACACCGGGACCTCCGACCAAGTGTGGCCGGGGAACAGTCACCCATGCCCGGGTAGCCTCAGCAAGTGCTCCCGCTGAGGTCAACTTGGAGGTTGGAGCTCCGACTTCCATGGGCACTATTCCTCCCCGGGACCTGCCGCCAAGTCTGGCCGGGGGACAGTGACACATTCCCGGGTAGCATGAGCGGCTTCTCCCGCTGAACTCTTACTTCCATGGGCATGTTCCTCATCAGGAACCAACGACCAAGTGTGGCCCAGGGACAGTGACACATTCCCAGGTAGCCTCAGCAGCTGCTCCCGCTGAGCTACTTCCATGAGCACTATTCCTCCCCGGGACCTGCCGCCAAGTCTGGCCGGGGGACAGTGACACATTCCCGGGTAGCCTGAGCGGCTGCTCCCGCTGGGCTACTTCCATGGGCACTATTCCTCCCCGGGACCTGCCGCCAAGTCTGGCCGGGGGACAGTGACACATTCCCGGGTAGCCTGAGTGGCTGCTCCCGCTGAGCTCTTACTTCCATGGGCATGTTCCTCACCGGGACATACTACCAAGTGTGGCCGGGTTTCGAGCTCCAAACTCGGCTTGCACTTGGTCGCTTGGGGGGTCCCCTCCGCTCCGGGAAGGGCGCCCTCCAGCGGGCAGACGAGGGTACTTCTAGTCTGCCCGAGCTCCATGGGGCCCCTCTCGCCCCTAGGCTCCCCGCCCAGGGTTCCAGGGTCCCGGATACAGCCACCCTGTCGAGTTCGGTATAGGGTACCGGGCCTGGCTGGAATCACGCCGGGATCGGTGAGACCTCCTCGGCCGCGGCTCAGCCTCCAAACTCCCTTTCGCGGTTCTCTTCCCTTCAACTTCCATGGGCATGTTCCACACCGGGACCTCCGACCAAGTGTGGCCGGGGAACAGTCACCCATGCCCGGGTAGCCTCAGCGGCTGCTCCCGCTGAGGTCAACTTGGAGGTTGGAGCTCCGACTTCCATGGGCACTATTCCTCCCCGGGACCTGCCGCCAAGTCTGGCCGGGGGACAGTGACACATTCCCGGGTAGCCTGAGCGGCTGCTCCCGCTGCACTCTTTAGTTCCATGGGCATGTTCCTCATCAGGAATCAACGACCAAGTGTGGCCGAGGGACAGTGACACATTCCCGGGTAGCCTGAGTGGCTGCTCCCGCTGAGCTACTTCCATGAGCACTATTCCTCCCCGGGACCTGCCGCCAAGTCTGGCCGGGGGACAGTGACACATTCCCGGGTAGCCTGAGTGGCTGCTCCCGCTGAGCTACTTCCATGGGAACTATTCCTCCCCGGGACTTGCCGCCAAGTCTTGGCCGGGGGACAGTGACACATTCCCGGGTAGCCTGAGTGGCTGCTCCCGCTGAGCTCTTACTTCCATGGGCATGTTCCTCACCGGGACATACTACCAAGTGTGGCCGGGTTTCGAGCTCCAAACTCGGCTTGCACTTGGTCGCTTGGGGGGTCCCCTCCGCTCCGGGAAGGGCGCCCTCCAGCGGGCAGACGAGGGTACTTCTAGTCTGCCCGAGCTCCATGGGGCCCCTCTCGCCCCTAGGCTCCCCGCCCAGGGTTCCAGGGTCCCGGATACAGCCACCCTGTCGAGTTCGGTATAGGGTACCGGGCCTGGCTGGAATCACGCCGGGATCGGTGAGACCTCCTCGGCCGCGGCTCAGCCTCCAAACTCCCTTTCGCGGTTCTCTTCCCTTCAACTTCCATGGGCATGTTCCACACCGGGACCTCCGACCAAGTGTGGCCGGGGAACAGTCACCCATGCCCGGGTAGCCTCAGCGGCTGCTCCCGCTGAGGTCAACTTGGAGGTTGGAGCTCCGACTTCCATGGGCACTATTCCTCCCCGGGGCCTGCCGCCAAGTCTGGCCGGGGGACAGTGACACATTCCCGGGTAGCCTGAGCGGCTGCTCCCGCTGCACTCTTTAGTTCCATGGGCATGTTCCTCATCAGGAATCAACGACCAAGTGTGGCCGAGGGACAGTGACACATTCCCGGGTAGCCTGAGTGGCTGCTCCCGCTGAGCTACTTCCATGAGCACTATTCCTCCCCGGGACCTGCCGCCAAGTCTGGCCGGGGGACAGTGACACATTCCCGGGTAGCCTGAGTGGCTGCTCCCGCTGAGCTACTTCCATGGGAACTATTCCTCCCCGGGACTTGCCGCCAAGTCTTGGCCGGGGGACAGTGACACATTCCCGGGTAGCCTGAGTGGCTGCTCCCGCTGAGCTCTTACTTCCATGGGCATGTTCCTCACCGGGACATACTACCAAGTGTGGCCGGGTTTCGAGCTCCAAACTCGGCTTGCACTTGGTCGCTTGGGGGGTCCCCTCCGCTCCGGGAAGGGCGCCCTCCAGCGGGCAGACGAGGGTACTTCTAGTCTGCCCGAGCTCCATGGGGCCCCTCTCGCCCCTAGGCTCCCCGCCCAGGGTTCCAGGGTCCCGGATACAGCCACCCTGTCGAGTTCGGTATAGGGTACCGGGCCTGGCTGGAATCACGCCGGGATCGGTGAGACCTCCTCGGCCGCGGCTCAGCCTCCAAACTCCCTTTCGCGGTTCTCTTCCCTTCAACTTCCATGGGCATGTTCCACACCGGGACCTCCGACCAAGTGTGGCCGGGGAACAGTCGCCCATGCCCGGGTAGCCTCAGCAAGTGCTCCCGCTGAGGTCAACTTGGAGGTTGGAGCTCCGACTTCCATGGGCACTGTTCCTCCCCGGGACCTGCCGCCAAGTCTGGCCGGGGGACAGTGACACATTCCCGGGTAGCTTGAGCGGCTTCTCCCGCTGAACTCTTACTTCCATGGGCATGTTCCTCATCAGGAACCAACGACCAAGTGTGGCCCAGGGACAGTGACACATTCCCGGGTAGCCTCAGCAGCTGCTCCCGCTGAGCTACTTCCATGAGCACTATTCCTCCCCGGGACCTGCCGCCAAGTCTGGCCGGGGGACAGTGACACATTCCCGGGTAGCCTGAGCGGCTGCTCCCGCTGGGCTACTTCCATGGGCACTATTCCTCCCCGGGACCTGCCGCCAAGTCTGGCCGGGGGACAGTGACACATTCCCGGGTAGCCTGAGTGGCTGCTCCCGCTGAGCTCTTACTTCCATGGGCATGTTCCTCACCGGGACATACTACCAAGTGTGGCCGGGTTTCGAGCTCCAAACTCGGCTTGCACTTGGTCGCTTGGGGGGTCCCCTCCGCTCCGGGAAGGGCGCCCTCCAGCGGGCAGACGAGGGTACTTCTAGTCTGCCCGAGCTCCATGGGGCCCCTCTCGCCCCTAGGCTCCCCGCCCAGGGTTCCAGGGTCCCGGATACAGCCACCCTGCCGAGTTCGGTATAGGGTACCGGGCCTGGCTGGAATCACGCCGGGATCGGTGAGACCTCCTCGGCCGCGGCTCAGCCTCCAAACTCCCTTTCGCGGTTCTCTTCCCTTCAACTTCCATGGGCATGTTCCACACCGGGACCTCCGACCAAGTGTGGCCGGGGAACAGTCACCCATGCCCGGGTAGCCTCAGCAAGTGCTCCCGCTGAGGTCAACTTGGAGGTTGGAGCTCCGACTTCCATGGGCACTATTCCTCCCCGGGACCTGCCGCCAAGTCTGGCCGGGGGACAGTGACACATTCCCGGGTAGCATGAGCGGCTTCTCCCGCTGAACTCTTACTTCCATGGGCATGTTCCTCATCAGGAACCAACGACCAAGTGTGGCCCAGGGACAGTGACACATTCCCGGGTATCTTCAGCAGCTGCTCCCGCTGAGCTACTTCCATGAGCACTATTCCTCCCCGGGACCTGCCGCCAAGTCTGGCCGGGGGACAGTGACACATTCCCGGGTAGCCTGAGCGGCTGCTCCCGCTGAGCTACTTCCATGGGCACTATTCCTCCCCGGGACTTGCCGCCAAGTCTTGGCCGGGGGACAGTGACACATTCCCGGGTAGCCTGAGTGGCTGCTCCCGCTGAGCTCTTACTTCCATGGGCATGTTCCTCACCGGGACATACTACCAAGTGTGGCCGGGTTTCGAGCTCCAAACTCGGCTTGCACTTGGTCGCTTGGGGGTACCCTCCGCTCCGGGAAGGGCGCCCTCCAGCGGGCAGACGAGGGTACTTCTAGTCTGCCCGAGCTCCATGGGGCCCCTCTCGCCCCTAGGCTCCCCGCCCAGGGTTCCAGGGTCCCGGATACAGCCACCCTGCCGAGTTCGGTATAGGGTACCGGGCCTGGCTGGAATCACGCCGGGATCGGTGAGACCTCCTCGGCCGCGGCTCAGCCTCCAAACTCCCTTTCGCGGTTCTCTTCCCTTCAACTTCCATGGGCATGTTCCACACCGGGACCTCCGACCAAGTGTGGCCGGGGAACAGTCGCCCATGCCCGGGTAGCCTCAGCAAGTGCTCCCGCTGAGGTCAACTTGGAGGTTGGAGCTCCGACTTCCATGGGCACTATTCCTCCCCGGGACCTGCCGCCAAGTCTGGCCGGGGGACAGTGACACATTCCCGGGTAGCCTGAGCGGCTTCTCCCGCTGAACTCTTACTTCCATGGGCATGTTCCTCATCAGGAACCAACGACCAAGTGTGGCCCAGGGACAGTGACACATTCCCGGGTATCTTCAGCAGCTGCTCCCGCTGAGCTACTTCCATGAGCACTATTCCTCCCCGGGACCTGCCGCCAAGTCTGGCCGGGGGACAGTGACACATTCCCGGGTAGCCTGAGCGGCTGCTCCCGCTGAGCTACTTCCATGGGCACTATTCCTCCCCGGGACTTGCCGCCAAGTCTTGGCCGAAGGACAGTGACACATTGCCGGGTAGCCTGAGTGGCTGCTCCCGCTGAGCTCTTACTTCCATGGGCATGTTCCTCACCGGGACATACTACCAAGTGTGGCCGGGTTTCGAGCTCCAAACTCGGCTTGCACTTGGTCGCTTGGGGGTCCCCTCCGCTCCGGGAAGGGCGCCCTCCAGCGGGCAGACGAGGGTACTTCTAGTCTGCCCGAGCTCCATGGGGCCCCTCTCGCCCCTAGGCTCCCCGCCCAGGGTTCCAGGGTCCCGGATACAGCCACCCTGCCGAGTTCGGTATAGGGTACCGGGCCTGGCTGGAATCACGCCGGGATCGGTGAGACCTCCTCGGCCGCGGCTCAGCCTCCAAACTCCCTTTCGCGGTTCTCTTCCCTTCAACTTCCATGGGCATGTTCCACACCGGGACCTCCGACCAAGTGTGGCCGGGGAACAGTCGCCCATGCCCGGGTAGCCTCAGCAAGTGCTCCCGCTGAGGTCAACTTGGAGGTTGGAGCTCCGACTTCCATGGGCACTGTTCCTCCCCGGGACCTGCCGCCAAGTCTGGCCGGGGGACAGTGACACATTCCCGGGTAGCTTGAGCGGCTTCTCCCGCTGAACTCTTACTTCCATGGGCATGTTCCTCATCAGGAACCAACGACCAAGTGTGGCCCAGGGACAGTGACACATTCCCGGGTAGCCTCAGCAGCTGCTCCCGCTGAGCTACTTCCATGAGCACTATTCCTCCCCGGGACCTGCCGCCAAGTCTGGCCGGGGGACAGTGACACATTCCCGGGTAGCCTGAGCGGCTGCTCCCGCTGAGCTACTTCCATGGGCACTATTCCTCCCCGGGACTTGCCGCCAAGTCTTGGCCGGGGGACAGTGACACATTCCCGGGTAGCCTGAGTGGCTGCTCCCGCTGAGCTCTTACTTCCATGGGCATGTTCCTCACCGGGACATACTACCAAGTGTGGCCGGGTTTCGAGCTCCAAACTCGGCTTGCACTTGGTCGCTTGGGGGGTCCCCTCCGCTCCGGGAAGGGCGCCCTCCAGCGGGCAGACGAGGGTACTTCTAGTCTGCCCGAGCTCCATGGGGCCCCTCTCGCCCCTAGGCTCCCCGCCCAGGGTTCCAGGGTCCCGGATACAGCCACCCTGTCGAGTTCGGTATAGGGTACCGGGCCTGGCTGGAATCACGCCGGGATCGGTGAGACCTCCTCGGCCGCGGCTAAGCCTCCAAACTCCCTTTCGCGGTTCTCTTCCCTTCAACTTCCATGGGCATGTTCCACACCGGGACCTCCGACCAAGTGTGGCCGGGGAACAGTCGCCCATGCCCGGGTAGCCTCAGCAAGTGCTCCCGCTGAGGTCAACTTGGAGGTTGGAGCTCCGACTTCCATGGGCACTGTTCCTCCCCGGGACCTGCCGCCAAGTCTGGCCGGGGGACAGTGACACATTCCCGGGTAGCTTGAGCGGCTTCTCCCGCTGAACTCTTACTTCCATGGGCATGTTCCTCATCAGGAACCAACGACCAAGTGTGGCCCAGGGACAGTGACACATTCCCGGGTAGCCTCAGCAGCTGCTCCCGCTGAGCTACTTCCATGAGCACTATTCCTCCCCGGGACCTGCCGCCAAGTCTGGCCGGGGGACAGTGACACATTCCCGGGTAGCCTCAGCAGCTGCTCCCGCTGAGCTACTTCCATGGGCACTATTCCTCCCCGGGACTTGCCGCCAAGTCTTGGCCGGGGGACAGTGACACATTGCCGGGTAGCCTGAGTGGCTGCTCCCGCTGAGCTCTTACTTCCATGGGCATGTTCCTTACCGGGACCAACTACCAAGTGTGGCCGGGTTTCGATCTCCAAACTCGGCTTGCACTTGGTCGCTTGGGGGGTCCCCTCCGCTCCGGGAAGGGCGCCCTCCAGCGGGCAGACGAGGGTACTTCTAGTCTGCCCGAGCTCCATGGGGGGGCCCCTCTCGCCCCTAGGCTCCCCGCCCAGGGTTCCAGGGTCCCGGATACAGCCACCCTGTCGAGTTCGGTATAGGGTACCGGGCCTGGCTGGAATCACGCCGGGATCGGTGAGACCTCCTCGGCCGCGGCTCAGCCTCCAAACTCCCTTTCGCGGTTCTCTTCCCTTCAACTTCCATGGGCATGTTCCACACCGGGACCTCCGACCAAGTGTGGCCGGGGAACAGTCGCCCATGCCCGGGTAGCCTCAGCAAGTGCTCCCGCTGAGGTCAACTTGGAGGTTGGAGCTCCGACTTCCATGGGCACTGTTCCTCCCCGGGACCTGCCGCCAAGTCTGGCCGGGGGACAGTGACACATTCCCGGGTAGCTTGAGCGGCTTCTCCCGCTGAACTCTTACTTCCATGGGCATGTTCCTCATCAGGAACCAACGACCAAGTGTGGCCCAGGGACAGTGACACATTCCCGGGTAGCCTCAGCAGCTGCTCCCGCTGAGCTACTTCCATGAGCACTATTCCTCCCCGGGACCTGCCGCCAAGTCTGGCCGGGGGACAGTGACACATTCCCGGGTAGCCTGAGCGGCTTCTCCCGCTGAGCTACTTCCATGGGCACTATTCCTCCCCGGGACTTGCCGCCAAGTCTTGGCCGGGGGACAGTGACACATTGCCGGGTAGCCTGAGTGGCTGCTCCCGCTGAGCTCTTACTTCCATGGGCATGTTCCTCACCGGGACATACTACCAAGTGTGGCCGGGTTTCGAGCTCCAAACTCGGCTTGCACTTGGTCGCTTGGGGGTCCCCTCCGCTCCGGGAAGGGCGCCCTCCAGCGGGCAGACGAGGGTACTTCTAGTCTGCCCGAGCTCCATGGGGCCCCTCTCGCCCCTAGGCTCCCCGCCCAGGGTTCCAGGGTCCCGGATACAGCCACCCTGCCGAGTTCGGTATAGGGTACCGGGCCTGGCTGGAATCACGCCGGGATCGGTGAGACCTCCTCGGCCGCGGCTCAGCCTCCAAACTCCCTTTCGCGGTTCTCTTCCCTTCAACTTCCATGGGCATGTTCCACACCGGGACCTCCGACCAAGTGTGGCCGGGGAACAGTCACCCATGCCCGGGTAGCCTCAGCAAGTGCTCCCGCTGAGGTCAACTTGGAGGTTGGAGCTCCGACTTCCATGGGCACTATTCCTCCCCGGGACCTGCCGCCAAGTCTGGCCGGGGGACAGTGACACATTCCCGGGTAGCATGAGCGGCTTCTCCCGCTGAACTCTTACTTCCATGGGCATGTTCCTCATCAGGAACCAACGACCAAGTGTGGCCCAGGGACAGTGACACATTCCCAGGTAGCCTCAGCAGCTGCTCCCGCTGAGCTACTTCCATGAGCACTATTCCTCCCCGGGACCTGCCGCCAAGTCTGGCCGGGGGACAGTGACACATTCCCGGGTAGCCTGAGCGGCTGCTCCCGCTGGGCTACTTCCATGGGCACTATTCCTCCCCGGGACCTGCCGCCAAGTCTGGCCGGGGGACAGTGACACATTCCCGGGTAGCCTGAGTGGCTGCTCCCGCTGAGCTCTTACTTCCATGGGCATGTTCCTCACCGGGACATACTACCAAGTGTGGCCGGGTTTCGAGCTCCAAACTCGGCTTGCACTTGGTCGCTTGGGGGGTCCCCTCCGCTCCGGGAAGGGCGCCCTCCAGCGGGCAGACGAGGGTACTTCTAGTCTGCCCGAGCTCCATGGGGCCCCTCTCGCCCCTAGGCTCCCCGCCCAGGGTTCCAGGGTCCCGGATACAGCCACCCTGTCGAGTTCGGTATAGGGTACCGGGCCTGGCTGGAATCACGCCGGGATCGGTGAGACCTCCTCGGCCGCGGCTCAGCCTCCAAACTCCCTTTCGCGGTTCTCTTCCCTTCAACTTCCATGGGCATGTTCCACACCGGGACCTCCGACCAAGTGTGGCCGGGGAACAGTCACCCATGCCCGGGTAGCCTCAGCGGCTGCTCCCGCTGAGGTCAACTTGGAGGTTGGAGCTCCGACTTCCATGGGCACTATTCCTCCCCGGGACCTGCCGCCAAGTCTGGCCGGGGGACAGTGACACATTCCCGGGTAGCCTGAGCGGCTGCTCCCGCTGCACTCTTTAGTTCCATGGGCATGTTCCTCATCAGGAATCAACGACCAAGTGTGGCCGAGGGACAGTGACACATTCCCGGGTAGCCTGAGTGGCTGCTCCCGCTGAGCTACTTCCATGAGCACTATTCCTCCCCGGGACCTGCCGCCAAGTCTGGCCGGGGGACAGTGACACATTCCCGGGTAGCCTGAGTGGCTGCTCCCGCTGAGCTACTTCCATGGGAACTATTCCTCCCCGGGACTTGCCGCCAAGTCTTGGCCGGGGGACAGTGACACATTCCCGGGTAGCCTGAGTGGCTGCTCCCGCTGAGCTCTTACTTCCATGGGCATGTTCCTCACCGGGACATACTACCAAGTGTGGCCGGGTTTCGAGCTCCAAACTCGGCTTGCACTTGGTCGCTTGGGGGGTCCCCTCCGCTCCGGGAAGGGCGCCCTCCAGCGGGCAGACGAGGGTACTTCTAGTCTGCCCGAGCTCCATGGGGCCCCTCTCGCCCCTAGGCTCCCCGCCCAGGGTTCCAGGGTCCCGGATACAGCCACCCTGTCGAGTTCGGTATAGGGTACCGGGCCTGGCTGGAATCACGCCGGGATCGGTGAGACCTCCTCGGCCGCGGCTCAGCCTCCAAACTCCCTTTCGCGGTTCTCTTCCCTTCAACTTCCATGGGCATGTTCCACACCGGGACCTCCGACCAAGTGTGGCCGGGGAACAGTCACCCATGCCCGGGTAGCCTCAGCGGCTGCTCCCGCTGAGGTCAACTTGGAGGTTGGAGCTCCGACTTCCATGGGCACTATTCCTCCCCGGGGCCTGCCGCCAAGTCTGGCCGGGGGACAGTGACACATTCCCGGGTAGCCTGAGCGGCTGCTCCCGCTGCACTCTTTAGTTCCATGGGCATGTTCCTCATCAGGAATCAACGACCAAGTGTGGCCGAGGGACAGTGACACATTCCCGGGTAGCCTGAGTGGCTGCTCCCGCTGAGCTACTTCCATGAGCACTATTCCTCCCCGGGACCTGCCGCCAAGTCTGGCCGGGGGACAGTGACACATTCCCGGGTAGCCTGAGTGGCTGCTCCCGCTGAGCTACTTCCATGGGAACTATTCCTCCCCGGGACTTGCCGCCAAGTCTTGGCCGGGGGACAGTGACACATTCCCGGGTAGCCTGAGTGGCTGCTCCCGCTGAGCTCTTACTTCCATGGGCATGTTCCTCACCGGGACATACTACCAAGTGTGGCCGGGTTTCGAGCTCCAAACTCGGCTTGCACTTGGTCGCTTGGGGGGTCCCCTCCGCTCCGGGAAGGGCGCCCTCCAGCGGGCAGACGAGGGTACTTCTAGTCTGCCCGAGCTCCATGGGGCCCCTCTCGCCCCTAGGCTCCCCGCCCAGGGTTCCAGGGTCCCGGATACAGCCACCCTGTCGAGTTCGGTATAGGGTACCGGGCCTGGCTGGAATCACGCCGGGATCGGTGAGACCTCCTCGGCCGCGGCTCAGCCTCCAAACTCCCTTTCGCGGTTCTCTTCCCTTCAACTTCCATGGGCATGTTCCACACCGGGACCTCCGACCAAGTGTGGCCGGGGAACAGTCGCCCATGCCCGGGTAGCCTCAGCAAGTGCTCCCGCTGAGGTCAACTTGGAGGTTGGAGCTCCGACTTCCATGGGCACTGTTCCTCCCCGGGACCTGCCGCCAAGTCTGGCCGGGGGACAGTGACACATTCCCGGGTAGCTTGAGCGGCTTCTCCCGCTGAACTCTTACTTCCATGGGCATGTTCCTCATCAGGAACCAACGACCAAGTGTGGCCCAGGGACAGTGACACATTCCCGGGTAGCCTCAGCAGCTGCTCCCGCTGAGCTACTTCCATGAGCACTATTCCTCCCCGGGACCTGCCGCCAAGTCTGGCCGGGGGACAGTGACACATTCCCGGGTAGCCTGAGCGGCTGCTCCCGCTGGGCTACTTCCATGGGCACTATTCCTCCCCGGGACCTGCCGCCAAGTCTGGCCGGGGGACAGTGACACATTCCCGGGTAGCCTGAGTGGCTGCTCCCGCTGAGCTCTTACTTCCATGGGCATGTTCCTCACCGGGACATACTACCAAGTGTGGCCGGGTTTCGAGCTCCAAACTCGGCTTGCACTTGGTCGCTTGGGGGGTCCCCTCCGCTCCGGGAAGGGCGCCCTCCAGCGGGCAGACGAGGGTACTTCTAGTCTGCCCGAGCTCCATGGGGCCCCTCTCGCCCCTAGGCTCCCCGCCCAGGGTTCCAGGGTCCCGGATACAGCCACCCTGCCGAGTTCGGTATAGGGTACCGGGCCTGGCTGGAATCACGCCGGGATCGGTGAGACCTCCTCGGCCGCGGCTCAGCCTCCAAACTCCCTTTCGCGGTTCTCTTCCCTTCAACTTCCATGGGCATGTTCCACACCGGGACCTCCGACCAAGTGTGGCCGGGGAACAGTCACCCATGCCCGGGTAGCCTCAGCAAGTGCTCCCGCTGAGGTCAACTTGGAGGTTGGAGCTCCGACTTCCATGGGCACTATTCCTCCCCGGGACCTGCCGCCAAGTCTGGCCGGGGGACAGTGACACATTCCCGGGTAGCATGAGCGGCTTCTCCCGCTGAACTCTTACTTCCATGGGCATGTTCCTCATCAGGAACCAACGACCAAGTGTGGCCCAGGGACAGTGACACATTCCCGGGTATCTTCAGCAGCTGCTCCCGCTGAGCTACTTCCATGAGCACTATTCCTCCCCGGGACCTGCCGCCAAGTCTGGCCGGGGGACAGTGACACATTCCCGGGTAGCCTGAGCGGCTGCTCCCGCTGAGCTACTTCCATGGGCACTATTCCTCCCCGGGACTTGCCGCCAAGTCTTGGCCGGGGGACAGTGACACATTCCCGGGTAGCCTGAGTGGCTGCTCCCGCTGAGCTCTTACTTCCATGGGCATGTTCCTCACCGGGACATACTACCAAGTGTGGCCGGGTTTCGAGCTCCAAACTCGGCTTGCACTTGGTCGCTTGGGGGTACCCTCCGCTCCGGGAAGGGCGCCCTCCAGCGGGCAGACGAGGGTACTTCTAGTCTGCCCGAGCTCCATGGGGCCCCTCTCGCCCCTAGGCTCCCCGCCCAGGGTTCCAGGGTCCCGGATACAGCCACCCTGCCGAGTTCGGTATAGGGTACCGGGCCTGGCTGGAATCACGCCGGGATCGGTGAGACCTCCTCGGCCGCGGCTCAGCCTCCAAACTCCCTTTCGCGGTTCTCTTCCCTTCAACTTCCATGGGCATGTTCCACACCGGGACCTCCGACCAAGTGTGGCCGGGGAACAGTCGCCCATGCCCGGGTAGCCTCAGCAAGTGCTCCCGCTGAGGTCAACTTGGAGGTTGGAGCTCCGACTTCCATGGGCACTATTCCTCCCCGGGACCTGCCGCCAAGTCTGGCCGGGGGACAGTGACACATTCCCGGGTAGCCTGAGCGGCTTCTCCCGCTGAACTCTTACTTCCATGGGCATGTTCCTCATCAGGAACCAACGACCAAGTGTGGCCCAGGGACAGTGACACATTCCCGGGTATCTTCAGCAGCTGCTCCCGCTGAGCTACTTCCATGAGCACTATTCCTCCCCGGGACCTGCCGCCAAGTCTGGCCGGGGGACAGTGACACATTCCCGGGTAGCCTGAGCGGCTGCTCCCGCTGAGCTACTTCCATGGGCACTATTCCTCCCCGGGACTTGCCGCCAAGTCTTGGCCGAAGGACAGTGACACATTGCCGGGTAGCCTGAGTGGCTGCTCCCGCTGAGCTCTTACTTCCATGGGCATGTTCCTCACCGGGACATACTACCAAGTGTGGCCGGGTTTCGAGCTCCAAACTCGGCTTGCACTTGGTCGCTTGGGGGTCCCCTCCGCTCCGGGAAGGGCGCCCTCCAGCGGGCAGACGAGGGTACTTCTAGTCTGCCCGAGCTCCATGGGGCCCCTCTCGCCCCTAGGCTCCCCGCCCAGGGTTCCAGGGTCCCGGATACAGCCACCCTGCCGAGTTCGGTATAGGGTACCGGGCCTGGCTGGAATCACGCCGGGATCGGTGAGACCTCCTCGGCCGCGGCTCAGCCTCCAAACTCCCTTTCGCGGTTCTCTTCCCTTCAACTTCCATGGGCATGTTCCACACCGGGACCTCCGACCAAGTGTGGCCGGGGAACAGTCGCCCATGCCCGGGTAGCCTCAGCAAGTGCTCCCGCTGAGGTCAACTTGGAGGTTGGAGCTCCGACTTCCATGGGCACTGTTCCTCCCCGGGACCTGCCGCCAAGTCTGGCCGGGGGACAGTGACACATTCCCGGGTAGCTTGAGCGGCTTCTCCCGCTGAACTCTTACTTCCATGGGCATGTTCCTCATCAGGAACCAACGACCAAGTGTGGCCCAGGGACAGTGACACATTCCCGGGTAGCCTCAGCAGCTGCTCCCGCTGAGCTACTTCCATGAGCACTATTCCTCCCCGGGACCTGCCGCCAAGTCTGGCCGGGGGACAGTGACACATTCCCGGGTAGCCTGAGCGGCTGCTCCCGCTGAGCTACTTCCATGGGCACTATTCCTCCCCGGGACTTGCCGCCAAGTCTTGGCCGGGGGACAGTGACACATTCCCGGGTAGCCTGAGTGGCTGCTCCCGCTGAGCTCTTACTTCCATGGGCATGTTCCTCACCGGGACATACTACCAAGTGTGGCCGGGTTTCGAGCTCCAAACTCGGCTTGCACTTGGTCGCTTGGGGGGTCCCCTCCGCTCCGGGAAGGGCGCCCTCCAGCGGGCAGACGAGGGTACTTCTAGTCTGCCCGAGCTCCATGGGGCCCCTCTCGCCCCTAGGCTCCCCGCCCAGGGTTCCAGGGTCCCGGATACAGCCACCCTGTCGAGTTCGGTATAGGGTACCGGGCCTGGCTGGAATCACGCCGGGATCGGTGAGACCTCCTCGGCCGCGGCTAAGCCTCCAAACTCCCTTTCGCGGTTCTCTTCCCTTCAACTTCCATGGGCATGTTCCACACCGGGACCTCCGACCAAGTGTGGCCGGGGAACAGTCGCCCATGCCCGGGTAGCCTCAGCAAGTGCTCCCGCTGAGGTCAACTTGGAGGTTGGAGCTCCGACTTCCATGGGCACTGTTCCTCCCCGGGACCTGCCGCCAAGTCTGGCCGGGGGACAGTGACACATTCCCGGGTAGCTTGAGCGGCTTCTCCCGCTGAACTCTTACTTCCATGGGCATGTTCCTCATCAGGAACCAACGACCAAGTGTGGCCCAGGGACAGTGACACATTCCCGGGTAGCCTCAGCAGCTGCTCCCGCTGAGCTACTTCCATGAGCACTATTCCTCCCCGGGACCTGCCGCCAAGTCTGGCCGGGGGACAGTGACACATTCCCGGGTAGCCTCAGCAGCTGCTCCCGCTGAGCTACTTCCATGGGCACTATTCCTCCCCGGGACTTGCCGCCAAGTCTTGGCCGGGGGACAGTGACACATTGCCGGGTAGCCTGAGTGGCTGCTCCCGCTGAGCTCTTACTTCCATGGGCATGTTCCTTACCGGGACCAACTACCAAGTGTGGCCGGGTTTCGATCTCCAAACTCGGCTTGCACTTGGTCGCTTGGGGGGTCCCCTCCGCTCCGGGAAGGGCGCCCTCCAGCGGGCAGACGAGGGTACTTCTAGTCTGCCCGAGCTCCATGGGGGGGCCCCTCTCGCCCCTAGGCTCCCCGCCCAGGGTTCCAGGGTCCCGGATACAGCCACCCTGTCGAGTTCGGTATAGGGTACCGGGCCTGGCTGGAATCACGCCGGGATCGGTGAGACCTCCTCGGCCGCGGCTCAGCCTCCAAACTCCCTTTCGCGGTTCTCTTCCCTTCAACTTCCATGGGCATGTTCCACACCGGGACCTCCGACCAAGTGTGGCCGGGGAACAGTCGCCCATGCCCGGGTAGCCTCAGCAAGTGCTCCCGCTGAGGTCAACTTGGAGGTTGGAGCTCCGACTTCCATGGGCACTGTTCCTCCCCGGGACCTGCCGCCAAGTCTGGCCGGGGGACAGTGACACATTCCCGGGTAGCTTGAGCGGCTTCTCCCGCTGAACTCTTACTTCCATGGGCATGTTCCTCATCAGGAACCAACGACCAAGTGTGGCCCAGGGACAGTGACACATTCCCGGGTAGCCTCAGCAGCTGCTCCCGCTGAGCTACTTCCATGAGCACTATTCCTCCCCGGGACCTGCCGCCAAGTCTGGCCGGGGGACAGTGACACATTCCCGGGTAGCCTGAGCGGCTGCTCCCGCTGGGCTACTTCCATGGGCACTATTCCTCCCCGGGACCTGCCGCCAAGTCTGGCCGGGGGACAGTGACACATTCCCGGGTAGCCTGAGTGGCTGCTCCCGCTGAGCTCTTACTTCCATGGGCATGTTCCTCACCGGGACATACTACCAAGTGTGGCCGGGTTTCGAGCTCCAAACTCGGCTTGCACTTGGTCGCTTGGGGGGTCCCCTCCGCTCCGGGAAGGGCGCCCTCCAGCGGGCAGACGAGGGTACTTCTAGTCTGCCCGAGCTCCATGGGGCCCCTCTCGCCCCTAGGCTCCCCGCCCAGGGTTCCAGGGTCCCGGATACAGCCACCCTGCCGAGTTCGGTATAGGGTACCGGGCCTGGCTGGAATCACGCCGGGATCGGTGAGACCTCCTCGGCCGCGGCTCAGCCTCCAAACTCCCTTTCGCGGTTCTCTTCCCTTCAACTTCCATGGGCATGTTCCACACCGGGACCTCCGACCAAGTGTGGCCGGGGAACAGTCACCCATGCCCGGGTAGCCTCAGCAAGTGCTCCCGCTGAGGTCAACTTGGAGGTTGGAGCTCCGACTTCCATGGGCACTATTCCTCCCCGGGACCTGCCGCCAAGTCTGGCCGGGGGACAGTGACACATTCCCGGGTAGCATGAGCGGCTTCTCCCGCTGAACTCTTACTTCCATGGGCATGTTCCTCATCAGGAACCAACGACCAAGTGTGGCCCAGGGACAGTGACACATTCCCGGGTATCTTCAGCAGCTGCTCCCGCTGAGCTACTTCCATGAGCACTATTCCTCCCCGGGACCTGCCGCCAAGTCTGGCCGGGGGACAGTGACACATTCCCGGGTAGCCTGAGCGGCTGCTCCCGCTGAGCTACTTCCATGGGCACTATTCCTCCCCGGGACTTGCCGCCAAGTCTTGGCCGGGGGACAGTGACACATTCCCGGGTAGCCTGAGTGGCTGCTCCCGCTGAGCTCTTACTTCCATGGGCATGTTCCTCACCGGGACATACTACCAAGTGTGGCCGGGTTTCGAGCTCCAAACTCGGCTTGCACTTGGTCGCTTGGGGGTCCCCTCCGCTCCGGGAAGGGCGCCCTCCAGCGGGCAGACGAGGGTACTTCTAGTCTGCCCGAGCTCCATGGGGCCCCTCTCGCCCCTAGGCTCCCCGCCCAGGGTTCCAGGGTCCCGGATACAGCCACCCTGCCGAGTTCGGTATAGGGTACCGGGCCTGGCTGGAATCACGCCGGGATCGGTGAGACCTCCTCGGCCGCGGCTCAGCCTCCAAACTCCCTTTCGCGGTTCTCTTCCCTTCAACTTCCATGGGCATGTTCCACATTGGGACCTCCGACCAAGTGTGGCCGGGGAACAGTCGCCCATGCCCGGGTAGCCTCAGCAAGTGCTCCCGCTGAGGTCAACTTGGAGGTTGGAGCTCCGACTTCCATGGGCACTGTTCCTCCCCGGGACCTGCCGCCAAGTCTGGCCGGGGGACAGTGACACATTCCCGGGTAGCTTGAGCGGCTTCTCCCGCTGAACTCTTACTTCCATGGGCATGTTCCTCATCAGGAACCAACGACCAAGTGTTGCCCAGGGACAGTGACACATTCCCGGGTAGCCTCAGCAGCTGCTCCCGCTGAGCTACTTCCATGAGCACTATTCCTCCCCGGGACCTGCCGCCAAGTCTGGCCGGGGGACAGTGACACATTCCCGGGTAGCCTCAGCAGCTGCTCCCGCTGAGCTACTTCCATGGGCACTATTCCTCCCCGGGACTTGCCGCCAAGTCTTGGCCGGGGGACAGTGACACATTGCCGGGTAGCCTGAGTGGCTGCTCCCGCTGAGCTCTTACTTCCATGGGCATGTTCCTCACCGGGACCAACTACCAAGTGTGGCCGGGTTTCGAGCTCCAAACTCGGCTTGCACTTGGTCGCTTGGGGGGTCCCCTCCGCTCCGGGAAGGGCGCCCTCCAGCGGGCAGACGAGGGTACTTCTAGTCTGCCCGAGCTCCATGGGGCCCCTCTCGCCCCTAGGCTCCCGGCCCAGGGTTCCAGGGTCGCGGATCCAGCCACCATGCGGAGTTCGGTTTGGGTACCGGGCCTGGCAGAAATCACGCCGGGATCGGTGAGCCCTCCTCGGCCGCGGCTTCGCGCAAAAACTCCCTTTCGCGGTTCTCTTCACTTCAACTTCCATGGACACGTTCCACACTTGGACCTACGACCAAGTGTGCCCGGGGAACAGTAACCCATGCCCGGGCAGCCTCAGCAAGTGCTCCCGCTGAGGTCAATTTGGAGGTTTGAGCTCCGACTTCCATGGCCATGTTCCTCACCGGGACCTACGACCAAGCGTGGCCGGGTTTCGAGCTCCAAACTCGGCTTGCACTTTGTGGCCAAGGGGGTCCCCTCCGCTCCGGGAAGGGCGCCCTCCAGCGGGCAGACGAGGTTACTTCTAGTCTGCCCGAGCTCCATGGGGCATTATTCCTCCCCGGGACTTGCCGCCAAGTCTGGCCGGGGGACAGTGACACTTGGCCGGGTAGGCGAAGTGGCTTCTCCCGCTGACTTGCCCCTTTGGAAGTAGGAGCTCTTACTTCCATGGGCATTATACCTCTCGAAGACTTAGAGCCAAGTGAGCTCCTACTTCCATGGGCATTATTCCTCCCCGGGACTTGCCGCCAAGTCTGGCCGGGGGACAGTGACACTTGGCCGGGTAGGCGAAGTGGCTTCTCCCGCTGACTTGCCCCTTTGGAAGTAGGAGCTCCTACTTCCATGGGCATTATTCCTCCCCGGGACTTGCCGCCAAGTCTGGCCGGGGGACAGTGACACTTGGCCGGGTAGGCGAAGTGGCTTCTCCCGCTGACTTGCCCCTTTGGAAGTAGGAGCTCCTACTTCCATGGGCATTATTCCTCCCCGGGACTTGCCGCCAAGTCTGGCCGGGGGACAGTGACACTTGGCCGGGTAGGCGAAGTGGCTTCTCCCGCTGACTTGCCCCTTTGGAAGTAGGAGCTCTTACTTCCATGGGCATTATACCTCTCGAAGACTTAGAGCCAAGTGAGCTCCTACTTCCATGGGCATTATTCCTCCCCGGGACTTGCCGCCAAGTCTGGCCGGGGGACAGTGACACTTGGCCGGGTAGGCGAAGTGGCTTCTCCCGCTGACTTGCCCCTTTGGAAGGAGGAGCTCCTACTTCCATGGGCATTATTCCTCCCCGGGACTTGCCGCCAAGTCTGGCCGGGGGACAGTGACACTTGGCCGGGTAGGCGAAGTGGCTTCTCCCGCTGACTTGCCCCTTTGGAAGTAGGAGCTCCTACTTCCATGGGCATTATTCCTCCCCGGGACTTGCCGCCAAGTCTGGCCGGGGGACAGTGACACTTGGCCGGGTAGGCGAAGTGGCTTCTCCCGCTGACTTGCCCCTTTGGAAGTAGGAGCTCCTACTTCCATGGGCATTATTCCTCCCCGGGACTTGCCGCCAAGTCTGGCCGGGGGACAGTGACACTTGGCCGTGTAGGCGAAGTGGCTTCTCCCGCTGACTTGCCCCTTTGGAAGTAGGAGCTCCTACTTCCATGGGCATTATTCCTCCCCGGGACTTGCCGCCAAGTCTGGCCGGGGGACAGTGACACTTGGCCGGGTAGGCGAAGTGGCTTCTCCCGCTGACTTGCCCCTTTGGAAGTAGGAGCTCTTACTTCCATGGGCATTATACCTCTCGAAGACTTAGAGCCAAGTGAGCTCCTACTTCCATGGGCATTATTCCTCCCCGGGACTTGCCGCCAAGTCTGGCCGGGGGACAGTGACACTTGGCCGGGTAGGCGAAGTGGCTTCTCCCGCTGACTTGCCCCTTTGGAAGTAGGAGCTCCTACTTCCATGGGCATTATTCCTCCCCGGGACTTGCCGCCAAGTCTGGCCGGGGGACAGTGACACTTGGCCGGGTAGGCGAAGTGGCTTCTCCCGCTGACTTGCCCCTTTGGAAGTAGGAGCTCCTACTTCCATGGGCATTATTCCTCCCCGGGACTTGCCGCCAAGTCTGGCCGGGGGACAGTGACACTTGGCCGGGTAGGCGAAGTGGCTTCTCCCGCTGACTTGCCCCTTTGGAAGTAGGAGCTCTTACTTCCATGGGCATTATACCTCTCGAAGACTTAGAGCCAAGTGAGCTCCTACTTCCATGGGCATTATTCCTCCCCGGGACTTGCCGCCAAGTCTGGCCGGGGGACAGTGACACTTGGCCGGGTAGGCGAAGTGGCTTCTCCCGCTGACTTGCCCCTTTGGAAGTAGGAGCTCCTACTTCCATGGGCATTATTCCTCCCCGGGACTTGCCGCCAAGTCTGGCCGGGGGACAGTGACACTTGGCCGGGTAGGCGAAGTGGCTTCTCCCGCTGACTTGCCCCTTTGGAAGTAGGAGCTCCTACTTCCATGGGCATTATTCCTCCCCGGGACTTGCCGCCAAGTCTGGCCGGGGGACAGTGACACTTGGCCGGGTAGGCGAAGTGGCTTCTCCCGCTGACTTGCCCCTTTGGAAGGAGGAGCTCCTACTTCCATGGGCATTATTCCTCCCCGGGACTTGCCGCCAAGTCTGGCCGGGGGACAGTGACACTTGGCCGGGTAGGCGAAGTGGCTTCTCCCGCTGACTTGCCCCTTTGGAAGTAGGAGCTCCTACTTCCATGGGCATTATTCCTCCCCGGGACTTGCCGCCAAGTCTGGCCGGGGGACAGTGACACTTGGCCGGGTAGGCGAAGTGGCTTCTCCCGCTGACTTGCCCCTTTGGAAGTAGGAGCTCTTACTTCCATGGGCATTATACCTCTCGAAGACTTAGAGCCAAGTGAGCTCCTACTTCCATGGGCATTATTCCTCCCCGGGACTTGCCGCCAAGTCTGGCCGGGGGACAGTGACACTTGGCCGGGTAGGCGAAGTGGCTTCTCCCGCTGACTTGCCCCTTTGGAAGTAGGAGCTCCTACTTCCATGGGCATTATTCCTCCCCGGGACTTGCCGCCAAGTCTGGCCGGGGGACAGTGACACTTGGCCGGGTAGGCGAAGTGGCTTCTCCCGCTGACTTGCCCCTTTGGAAGTAGGAGCTCCTACTTCCATGGGCATTATTCCTCCCCGGGACTTGCCGCCAAGTCTGGCCGGGGGACAGTGACACTTGGCCGGGTAGGCGAAGTGGCTTCTCCCGCTGACTTGCCCCTTTGGAAGTAGGAGCTCTTACTTCCATGGGCATTATACCTCTCGAAGACTTAGAGCCAAGTGAGCTCCTACTTCCATGGGCATTATTCCTCCCCGGGACCTACTGCCAAGTGTGGCCGGGGAACAGTGACTCTTGGCCGGATAGAACTAGTGGCTTCTCCCGCTGACTTGCCCCTTTGGAAGTAGGAGCTCCTACTTCCATGGGCATTATTCCTCCCCGGGACCTACTGCCAAGTGTGGCCGGGGAACAGTGACATGTGGCCGGATAGGCCAAGTGGCTTCTCCCGCTGACTTGCCCCTTTCTTTGGAAGTAGGAGCTCCTACTTCCATGGGCATTATTCCTCCCCGGGACCTACTGCCAAGTGTGGCCGGGGAACAGTGACTCTTGGCCGGTTAGGCCAAGTGGCTTCTCCCGCTGACTTGCCCCTTTGGAAGTAGGAGCTCCTACTTCCATGGGCATTATTCCTCCCCGGGACCTACTGCCAAGTGTGGCCGGGGAACAGTGACTCTTGGCCGGATAGGCCAAGTGGCTTCTCCCGCTGACTTGCCCCTTTGGAAGTAGGAGCTCCTACTTCCATGGGCATTATTCCTCCCCGGGACCTCCTGCCAAGTGTGGCCGGGGAACAGTGACTCTTGGCCGGATAGGCCAAGTGGCTTCTCCCGCTGACTTGCCCCTTTGGAAGTAGGAGCTCCTACTTCCATGGGCATTATTCCTCCCCGGGACTTGCCGCCAAGTCTGGCCGGGGGACAGTGACACTTGGCCGGGTAGGCGAAGTGGCTTCTCCCGCTGACTTGCCCCTTTGGAAGTAGGAGCTCCTACTTCCATGGGCATTATTCCTCCCCGGGACCTACTGCCAAGTGTGGCCGGGGAACAGTGACTCTTGGCCGGATAGAACTAGTGGCTTCTCCCGCTGACTTGCCCCTTTGGAAGTAGGAGCTCCTACTTCCATGGGCATTATTCCTCCCCGGGACCTACTGCCAAGTGTGGCCGGGGAACAGTGACATGTGGCCGGATAGGCCAAGTGGCTTCTCCCGCTGACTTGCCCCTTTCTTTGGAAGTAGGAGCTCCTACTTCCATGGGCATTATTCCTCCCCGGGACCTACTGCCAAGTGTGGCCGGGGAACAGTGACTCTTGGCCGGATAGGCCAAGTGGCTTCTCCCGCTGACTTGCCCCTTTGGAAGTAGGAGCTCCCACTTCCATGGGCATTATTCCTCCCCGGGACCTACTGCCAAGTGTGGCCGGGGAACAGTGACTCTTGGCCGGATAGGCCAAGTGGCTTCTCCCGCTGACTTGCCCCTTTGGAGGTAGTAGCTCCTACTTCCATGGGCATTATTCCTCCCCGGGACCTACTGCCAAGTGTGGCCGGGGAACAGTGACTCTTGGCCGGATAGGCCAAGTGGCTTCTCCCGCTGACTTGCCCCTTTGGAAGTAGGAGCTCCTACTTCCATGGGCATTATTCCTCCCCGGGACCTACTGCCAAGTGTGGCCGGGGGACAGTGACATGTGGCCGGATAGGCCAAGTGGCTTCTCCCGCTGACTTGCCCCTTTGGAAGTAGGAGCTCCTACTTCCATGGGCATTATTCCTCCCCGGGACCTACAGCCAAGAGTGGCCGGGGGACAGTGACACTTGGCCGGGTAGGCGAGGTGGCTTCTCCCGCTGACTTGACCCTTTGGAAGTAGGAGCTCCTACTTCCATGGGCATT
This sequence comes from Engystomops pustulosus, assembly GCF_040894005.1. NCBI lineage: Eukaryota > Metazoa > Chordata > Amphibia > Anura > Leptodactylidae > Engystomops > Engystomops pustulosus. Next base: position 56,674 of record NW_027285223.1, on the reverse strand, counting down.
ATTCCTCCCCGGGACTTGCCGCCAAGTCTGGCCGGGGGACAGTGACATGTGGCCGGATAGGCCAAGTGGCTTCTCCCGCTGACTTGCCCCTTTGGAAGTAGGAGCTCCTACTTCCATGGGCATTATTCCTCCCGGGGACTTGCCGCCAAGTCTGGCCGGGGGACAGTGACACTCGGCCGGGTAGGCGAAGTGGCTTCTCCCGCTGACTTGCCCCTTTGGAAGTAGGAGCTCCTACTTCCATGGGCATTATTCCTCCCCGGGACCTACTGCCAAGTGTGGCCGGGGGACAGTGACACTTGGCCGGGTAGGCGAAGTGGCTTCTCCCGCTGACTTGACCCTTTGGAAGTAGGAGCTCCTACTTCCATGGGCATTATTCCTCCCCGGGACCTCCTGCCAAGTGTGGCCGGGGAACAGTGACTCTTGGCCGGATAGGCCAAGTGGCTTCTCCCGCTGACTTGCCCCTTTGGAAGTAGGAGCTCCTACTTCCATGGGCATTATTCCTCCCCGGGACCTACAGCCAAGTGTGGCCGGGGAACAGTGACTCTTTGCCGGATAGGCCAAGTGGCTTCTCCCGCTGACTTGCCCCTTTGGAAGTAGGAGCTCCTACTTCCATGGGCATTATTCCTCCCCTCGACCTACAGCCAAGTGTGGCCGGGGAACAGTGACTCTTTGCCGGATAGGCCAAGTGGCTTCTCCCGCTGACTTGCCCCTTTGGAGGTAGTAGCTCCTACTTCCATGGGCATTATTCCTCCCCGGGACATACTGCCAAGTGTGGCCGGGGAACAGTGACTCTTTGCCGGATAGGCCAAGTGGCTTCTCCCGCTGACTTGCCCCTTTGGAGGTAGTAGCTCCTACTTCCATGGGCATTATTCCTCCCCGGGACCTACAGCCAAGAGTGGCCGGGGAACAGTGACTCTTGGCCGGATAGGCCAAGTGGCTTCTCCCGCTGACTTGCCCCTTTGGAAGTAGGAGCTCCTACTTCCATGGGCATTATTCCTCCCCGGGACCTACTGCCAAGTGTGGCCGGGGAACAGTGACTCTTGGCCGGATAGGCCAAGTGGCTTCTCCCGCTGACTTGCCCCTATGGAAGTAGGAGCTCTTACTTCCATGGGCAGTATACCACTCGGGGACTTAGAGCCAAGTGTCTTCACCCTTTGGAGGTAGTAGCTCCTACTTCCATGGGCATTATTCCTCCCCGGGACATACTGCAAATTGTGGCCGGGGAACAGTGACTCTTGGCCGGATAAGCCAAGTGGCTTCTCCCGCTGACTTGCCCCTTTGAAGGTAGTAGCTCCTACTTCCATGGGCATTATTCCTCCCCGGGACCTACAGCCAAGAGTGGCCGGGGAACAGTGACTCTTGGCCGGATAGGCCAAGTGGCTTCTCCCGCTGACTTGCCCCTTTGGAAGTAGGAGCTCTCACTTCCATGGGCAGTATACCTCTCGGGGACTTAGAGCCAAGTGTCTTCGCCCTTTGGAGGTAGGAGCTCTTACTTCCATGGGCATTATTCCTCTCCGGGACTTACAGCCAAGTGTGGCCGGGGAACAGTGACACTTGGCCGGGTAGGCCAAGTGGCTGCTCCCGCTGACTTGCCCCTTTTGAAGTAGGAGCTCCTACTTCCATGGGCATTATTCCACCCCGGGACCTACAGCCAAGTGTGGACGGGGGACAGTGACATGTGGCCGGATAGGCCAAGTGGCTTCTCCCGCTGACTTGCCCCTTTGGAAGTAGGAGCTCCTACTTCCATGGGCATTATTCCTCCCCGGGACCTACTGCCAAGTGTGGCCGGGGAACAGTGACTCTTGGCCGGGTAGGCCAAGTGGCTTCTCCCGCTGACTTGCCCCTTTGGAAGTAGGAGCTCCTACTTCCATGGGCATTATTCCTCTCCGGGACCTACTGCCAAGTGTGGCCGGGGAACAGTGACTCTTGGCCGGATAGGCCAAGTGGCTTCTCCCGCTGACTTGCCCCTTTGGAAGTAGGAGCTCTTACTCCCATGGGCAGTATACCTCTCGGGGACTTAGAGCCAAGTGTCTTCACCCTTTGGAGGTAGTAGCTCCTACTTCCATGGGCATTATTCCTCCCCGGGACCTACTGCCAAGTGTGGCCGGGGAACAGTGACTCTTGGCCGGATAGGCCAAGTGGCTCTTCTCCCGCTGACTTGCCCCTTTGGAAGTAGGAGCTCCTACTTCCATGGGCATTATTCCTCCCCGGGACCTACAGCCAAGTGTGGCCGGGGAACAGTGACTCTTGGCCGGATAGGCCAAGTGGCTTCTCCCGCTGACTTGCCCCTTTGGAAGTAGGAGCTCTTACTTCCATGGGCATTATACCTCTCGGGGACTTAGAGCCAAGTGTCTTCACCCTTTGGAGGTAGGAGCTCCTACTTCCATGGGCATTATTCCTCCCCGGGACCTACTGCCAAGTGTGGCCGGGGAACAGTGACTCTTGGCCGGATAGGCCAAGTGGCTTCTCCCGCTGACTTGCCCCTATTGAAGTAGGAGCTCTTACTTCCATGGGCATTATTCCTCCCCGGGACCTACTGCCAAGTGTGGCCGGGGAACAGTGACTCTTGGCCGGATAGGCCAAGTGGCTTCTCCCGCTGACTTGCCCCTTTGGAAGTAGGAGCTCTTACTTCCATGGGCATTATTCCTCCCCGGGACCTACTGCCAAGTGTGGCCGGGGAACAGTGACTCTTGGCCGGATAGGCCAAGTGGCTTCTCCCGCCGACTTGCCCCTTTGGAAGTAGGAGCTCCCACTTCCATGGGCATTATTCCTCCCCGGGACATACTGCCAAGTGTGGCCGGGGAACAGTGACTCTTGGCCGGATAGTCCAAGTGGCTTCTCCCGCTGACTTGCCCCTTTGGAAGTAGGAGCTCCTACTTCCATGGGCATTATTCCTCCCCGGGACCTACAGCCAAGAGTGGCCGGGGGACAGTGACATGTGGCCGGATAGGCCAAGTGGCTTCTCCCGCTGACTTGCCCCTTTGGAAGTAGGAGCTCCTACTTCCATGGGCATTATTCCTCCCCGGGACCTACTGCCAAGTGTGGCCGGGGAACAGTGACTCTTGGCCGGATAGGCCAAGTGGCTTCTCCCGCTGACTTGCCCCTATGGAAGTAGGAGCTCTTACTTCCATGGGCATTATTCCTCCCCGGGACCTACTGCCAAGTGTGGCCGGGGAACAGTGACTCTTGGCCGGATAGGCCAAGTGGCTTCTCCCGCTGACTTGCCCCTTTGGAAGTAGGAGCTCTCACTTCCATGGGCAGTATACCTCTCGGGGACTTAGAGCCAAGTGTCTTCACCCTTTGGAGGTAGGAGCTCTTACTTCCATGGGCATTATTCCTCTCCGGGACCTACAGCCAAGTGTGGCCGGGGAACAGTGACACTTGGCCGGATAGGCCAAGTGGCTGCTCCCGCTGACTTGCCCCTTTGGAAGTAGGAGCTCCTACTTCCATGGGCATTATTCCACCCCGGGACCTACAGCCAAGTGTGGCCGGGGGACAGTGACATGTGGCCGGATAGGCCAAGTGGCTTCTCCCGCTGACTTGCCCCTTTGGAAGTAGGAGCTCCTACTTCCATGGGCATTATTCCTCCCCGGGACCTACTGCCAAGTGTGGCCGGGGAACAGTGACTCTTGGCCGGGTAGGCCAAGTGGCTTCTCCCGCTGACTTGCCCCTTTGGAAGTAGGAGCTCCTACTTCCATGGGCATTATTCCTCCCCGGGACCTACTGCCAAGTGTGGCCGGGGAACAGTGACTCTTGGCCGGGTAGGCCAAGTGGCTTCTCCCGCTGACTTGCCCCTTTGGAAGTAGGAGCTCTTACTCCCATGGGCAGTATACCTCTCGGGGACTTAGAGCCAAGTGTCTTCACCCTTTGGAGGTAGTAGCTCCTACTTCCATGGGCATTATTCCTCCCCGGGACCTACTGCCAAGTGTAGCCGGGGAACAGTGACTCTTGGCCGGATAGAACTAGTGGCTTCTCCCGCTGACTTGCCCCTTTGGAAGTAGGAGCTCCTACTTCCATGGGCATTATTCCTCCCCGGGACCTACTGCCAAGAGTGGCCGGGGAACAGTGACTCTTGGCCGGATAGGCCAAGTGGCTTCTCCCGCTGACTTGCCCCTTTGGAAGTAGGAGCTCCTACTTCCATGGGCATTATTCCTCCCCGGGACCTACTGCCAAGTAAGGCCGGGGAACAGTGACTCTTGGCCGGATAGAACTAGTGGCTTCTTCCGCTGACTTGCCCCTTTGGAAGTAGGAGCTCCTACTTCCATGGGCATTATTCCTCCCCGGGACCTACAGCCAAGCTTGGCCGGGGGACAGTGACATGTGGCCGGATAGGCCAAGTGGCTTCTCCCGCTGACTTGCCCCTTTGGAGGTAGGAGCTCTTACTTCCATGGGCATTATTCCTCTCCGGGACCTACAGCCAAGTGTGGCCGGGGAACAGTGAAACTTGGCCGAATAGGCCAAGTGGCTGCTCCCGCTGACTTGCCCCTTTGGAAGTAGGAGCTCCTACTTCCATGGGCATTATTCCTCCCCGGGACCTATAGCCAAGTGTGGCCGGGGGACGGTGACATGTGGCCGGATAGGCCGAGCGGCTTCTCCCGCTGACGTCATCGCTTTGGAAGTAGGAGCTCCTACTTCCATGGGCTTGTTCCTCCCCGGGACTTGCCGCCAAGTCTGGCCGGGGGACAGTGACATGTGGCCGGATAGGCCAACTGGCTGCTCCCGCTGAGCCCCTACTTCCATGGGCTTGTTCGTCCCCCGGGACTTGCCGCCAAGTCTGGCCGGGGAACAGTGACATGCCGCCGGATACGGCCGAGCGGCTGCTCCCGCTGACGTCATCGCTTTGGAAGTAGGAGCTCCTACTTCCATGGGCTTGTTCCTCCCCGGGACTTGCCGCCAAGTCTGGCCGGGGGACAGTGACATGTGGCCGGATAGGCCAACTGGCTGCTCCCGCTGAGCCCCTACTTCCATGGGCTTGTTCGTCCCCGGGACTTGCCGCCAAGTCTGGCCGGGGAACAGTGACATGCCGCCGGATACGGCCGAGCGGCTGCTCCCGCTGACGTCATCACTTTGGAAGTCGGAGCTCCTACTTCCATGGGCTTGTTCCTCCCCGGGACTTGCCGCCAAGTCTGGCCGGGGGACAGTGACATGTGGCCGGATAGGCCAACTGGCTGCTCCCGCTGAGCCCCTACTTCCATGGGCTTGTTCGTCCCCGGGACTTGCCGCCAAGTCTGGCCGGGGAACAGTGACATGCCGCCGGATACGGCCGAGCGGCTGCTCCCGCTGACGTCATCACTTTGGAAGTCGGAGCTCCTACTTCCATGGGCTTGTTCCTCCCCGGGACTTGCCGCCAAGTCTGGCCGGGGGACAGTGACATGTGGCCGGATAGGCCAACTGGCTGCTCCCGCTGAGCCCCTACTTCCATGGGCTTGTTCGTCCCCGGGACTTGCCGCCAAGTCTGGCCGGGGAACAGTGACATGCCGCCGGATACGGCCGAGCGGCTGCTCCCGCTGACGTCATCACTTTGGAAGTCGGAGCTCCTACTTCCATGGGCTTGTTCCTCCCCGGGACTTGCCGCCAAGTCTGGCCGGGGGACAGTGACATGTGGCCGGATAGGCCAACTGGCTGCTCCCGCTGAGCCCCTACTTCCATGGGCTTGTTCGTCCCCGGGACTTGCCGCCAAGTCTGGCCGGGGAACAGTGACATGCCGCCGGATACGGCCGAGCGGCTGCTCCCGCTGACGTCATCACTTTGGAAGTCGGAGCTCCTACTTCCATGGGCTTGTTCCTCCCCGGGACTTGCCGCCAAGTCTGGCCGGGGGACAGTGACATGTGGCCGGATAGGCCAACTGGCTGCTCCCGCTGAGCCCCTACTTCCATGGGCTTGTTCGTCCCCGGGACTTGCCGCCAAGTCTGGCCGGGGAACAGTGACATGCCGCCGGATACGGCCGAGCGGCTGCTCCCGCTGACGTCATCACTTTGGAAGTCGGAGCTCCTACTTCCATGGGCTTGTTCCTCCCCGGGACTTGCCGCCAAGTCTGGCCGGGGGACAGTGACATGTGGCCGGATAGGCCAACTGGCTGCTCCCGCTGAGCCCCTACTTCCATGGGCTTGTTCGTCCCCGGGACTTGCCGCCAAGTCTGGCCGGGGAACAGTGACATGCCGCCGGATACGGCCGAGCGGCTGCTCCCGCTGACGTCATCACTTTGGAAGTCGGAGCTCCTACTTCCATGGGCTTGTTCCTCCCCGGGACTTGCCGCCAAGTCTGGCCGGGGGACAGTGACATGTGGCCGGATAGGCCAACTGGCTGCTCCCGCTGAGCCCCTACTTCCATGGGCTTGTTCGTCCCCGGGACTTGCCGCCAAGTCTGGCCGGGGAACAGTGACATGCCGCCGGATACGGCCGAGCGGCTGCTCCCGCTGACGTCATCACTTCGGAAGTCCATGCACGGGGCAAGGCTCGCACTCCAGGCGAGAACCAGCTCTGCGGGGCCGGCGGCGCGTGCTTGGCTGAACCCCCGTGACCAACGGGGGCTAGACGTCGGAGGCATGCCCGCAGAGGTGCACCCCTCGCCGGCCACACTCTCTGACATCCTCCGGCCTCTGCTCCGCGCCTACGTTCTACGCGGCTTATGTCTGCCACTGCACGGCACTCTATGTATGCTCTGCATCACTCGCC
>NW_027285223.1:7500-40000 GCF_040894005.1 Engystomops pustulosus | reverse complement strand
CGGCCGGACCGAGCAGATTTGGACCGGGGTGCGGGGCGAGTACCTGCCTCTCTCACGAAGGGAGTGTCACCGGTAAGAAGCCTCTTCCCACGTCTGCTTGCCGACTTACGCTCGCCCCGACGAGAGGCCCAACCGAAAGAGTGGAAAGGGGCAGAGATTTCCAGGGTCGCCCCACCAGGGATGCAATACCCCAGTGCAGACAGTCGGCCCTGCCCCGAACCTACTCGGTGGTTTGAAGGTTAACCTCTTGGGGAAAAGCAGCGATTCGCCTCGCGGTGCGTGCCTCCGCGGATCTAAACCCCCTCGATCGATGTGGGGCCAGAGGACCCCTTTTCCCCGTACGAAACTGTCAGCTCACCATGGGCTCGACGTCCGTGGGTCGGGGAGTTGAGCGCTTACGCGCGGCGGGACCTTATAACCTGCAGCGGCTGAGGAGCGAAGATTTCCAGGGTGGGCCCCCGGGGATGCCATACCCCGAGCAGCCTGTCGGCCCCGCTCCTAGCACGCTGGCAAGCAATGGAGTCTTCCCCGCGGCAGCCACCGCCCTCGCCCTAGCCTCGCCGTCGGTCGATGAAGAACGTCGTTCGCCCTCCTCTGGCTCGGGATTTGGAAACGGCCTGGCCTTCGCCTACTCCGTCGGGCAACTGCCTTCCGCCAGCCCCTTCCCTCGAATCCCCTTCTTCCATTTTAGACCCGATCAGGGGATTGGTCAGCCCAGCCCTGGGGTAAGAAGAGGGGTTGGGGTCGGTTCGGCTTCGGGTGCCCCGCTCGGCCAAAGGTTCCCCTCGCTTTGGAAGCACGCGAGGTCGCGGAGGGTGTCGGGGTTATTTTTTCGGCTCCCTGGCTTCGCGGGAGCGGCCTTCGGCTAGGGCCGAGGCCGTCCGGCCCGCGCAGATTTGGACCGGGGTCCGGGGCGAGTACCTGCCTCTCTCACGAAGGGAGTGTCACCGGTAAGAAGCCTCTTCCCACGTCTGCTTGCCGACTTACGCTCGCCCCGACGAGAGGCCCAACCGAAAGAGTGGAAAGGGGCAGAGATTTCCAGGGTCGCCCCACCAGGGATGCAATACCCCAGTGCAGACTGTCGGCCCTGCCCCGAACCTACTCGGTGGTTTGAAGGTTAACCTCTTGGGGAAAAGCAGCGATTCGCCTCGCGGTGCGTGCCTCCGCGGATCTAAACCCCCTCGATCGATGTGGGGCCAGAGGACCCCTTTTCCCCGTACGAAACGGCCGGCTCACCATGGGCTCGACATCCGTGGGTCGGAGAGTTGAGCGCTTACGCGCGGCGGGACCTTATAACCTGCAGCGGCTGAGGAGCGAAGATTTCCAGGGTGGGCCCCCGGGGATGCCATACCCCGAGCAGCCAGTCGGCCCCGCTCCTAGCGCGCTGACGAGCAATGGAGTCTTCCCCGCGGCAGCCACCGCCCTCGCCTCGCCGTCGGTCGATGAAGAGCCGAGTTCGCCCTCCTCTGCTCGGGACTCGGAAACGGCCTGGCCTTCGCCTACTCCGTCGGGCAACTGCCTTCCGCCAGCCCCTTCCCTCGAATCCCCTTCTTCCATTTTAGACCCGATCAGGGGATTGGTCAGCCCAGCCCTGGGGTAGGAAGAGGGGTTGGGGTCGGTTCGGCTTCCGGTGCCCCCGCTCGGCCAAAGGTCCCCTCGCTTTGGAAGCAGAGGGTGCCGGGGTTATTTTCGGCTTGACGCCTAGTCCGGTCCCTGCCGGTTCCCGTGGAGGCCCGCGGTCAAAACCAGCTCCCCGGCTGTCGGAGCCGGAGCCCCGCAGCCCGAGCGGACGCACCGAGTCCCTCATGTAAGGGATAGCCGCCCCTACGGAACGGCCCGGACTGGGACCAGGCACCCCCAGGCGCCGAAGGGGTGGGTCGGCCGTGTTGCCGAAGCTTAGCCGGCGCTGATGACCGCAGCCCCTAACGATGCCCACAGGCGGGGGAGCCAAGGAGAGCACTAGGAAGACGTGGCGGGGTCGGACGGCTCAATTTCCAGGGTGGGACCCCGGGGGTTCAGTACCCCGGGCATCCGGTCGGTTTCGCCGGCGCGACCCCAAGCCTTCCACGGCCCCCTTCGTGGGTGCAGGGATACCGTGCAGGGTGCAGGCTTAGACGCCAATTCCCCAGAAGTTTTAGGGATAGGGTTTGTCCGGGCGCCACCGCAGCGACAACCTCGCAAGAAGCTCTCTTCCACAAAAGCACGGGCAACGTTCGTGTGCGAGTGTTGGTCTCCCATGGTCTACCGACTCCCCCGGGCGGCCCAAGCGTTACGCCCACGGCCGGGCCCTCGAGCAGGCGCACCCCTGGTGCCTCTCGTAAGGGAAGGCTACGGTCCTCAACCCCTCGTATGGCGGGGAGGGCGCATTTGAAACGCTAAAGGACGAGCCCTGTTCGGGACCTGGCGGGGATCCGCGGATTGGCGAGAGGGATGGGTCTGCCGTTGGTCAGAGGGGACGCACCCCTGGGACGCAGTTTGGCATTAGCGACCGATGGCCCATCTACGACCATGTACTCCGGGAGCGCCAAGGAGGACGCGGGTGGGCTTTGGGGGCAGACTCAATTTCCAGGGTCTGGGCGCCGGGGGTGCAATACCCTTAAGCGCTCATGTCGGTTTCGTCTGCCGCCCGCCTCTGGCCCGGCTCCTAGTGACGGGTGCTGTGAACGTGCGATCGTGCTTGCGGTTGAAGAGTTCAAAGGCTACCGCTGGGGATAACACGCCCGGGGAATTTAGAAACCCCCCCCTCCGCTACAATCTCTGCTTCTGCCGGACTCGGAGGGGAGCCGCCCCGGGGGCGACCGCTCCCTCTCCTCTTCCGCGGCGTGCCGCGCGCTTCGCCGTCAGCAGCGGAGCGAACCTTTTTCTCGGTCCGCAGCTCTTCAGGCGTAGGCGGGCAGCGCTAACAGGGTACACTGGGGACCACTCGACCGCAACCGCTCCTCCGACCGACGAGCATACCTACCGCGGATACGCCACGGTGGGTCTAAGCCTCGTCGCCGCCGCGAGGAGCAGGCGGGAGCCGTCCCTTTTCGTGCTGCGGAAATAAACCGTGGACACAGAGGTGTGTCTGCGCTCTCCGACCGGGCGGGGGGCGATTGGACTTGCCCGAGGGACACTAGGCGAGGCGCTGCCGCGGGAGCCGGAGCTCCGCGCTGGACGCTGCCGCCGCCGCCGCCGCCCCCCACCCACGGTACGGTGGAGTACGCCCGTTCCATACGCTTCGTAGCAAACCTCAGCCGAAGCAGAGAGTCCTACCGCTGTGGCAGGAGCGGGGCCGTGCGAGGACCACACTGGCACCGCGCTACACAACCTTAGGCAGAGGACCACAGCCGCTCACGGGGAGCGGGGGATTGATGCGCGACCAAGACTGAGGCTAAGGAACGCTTTACCATAAACCGGCCGGGGCCAATACCCCTGACCGAGCAAAGTGCCCTGCCCCGCCGGATCGCGCTGTGTCAGATCGATCAAAAGAGCGGAGAGCCGAGACTCTACCGCTGGGAGTTTGTGGAGAACGGCCTGGCTTGCGTCCCGTCCTCCCGCCCTCGACCTCACATGGCTAGCCTCACCCGCCGGGAGCCACCCCATTGGGGACCGTAGGGCGGAGAAGGGGTCTCCGCGTCCGGAATTTACTTGTGGAGAACGGCCTGGCTTACGTCCCGTCCTCCCGCCCTCGACCTCACATGGCTAGCCTCACCCGCCGGGCGCCACCCCATTGGGGACCGTAGGGCGGAGAAGGGGTCTCCGCGTCCGGAATTTACTTGTGGAGAACGGCCTGGCTTACGTCCCGTCCTCCCGCCCTCGACCTCACACGGCTAGCCTCACCCGCCGGGCGCCACCCCATTGGGGACCGTAGGGCGGAGAAGGGGTCTCCGCGTCCGGAATTTACTTGTGGAGAACGGCCTGGCTTACGTCCCGTCCTCCCGCCCTCGACCTCACATGGCTAGCCTCACCCGCCGGGCGCCACCCCATTGGGGACCGTAGGGCGGAGAAGGGGTCTCCGCGTACGGAATTTCTTGTGGAGAACGGCCTGGCTTACGTCCCGTCCTCCCATGGCTAGCCTCACCCGCCGGGCGCCACCCCATTGGGGACCGTAGGGCGGAGAAGGGGTCTCCGCGTCCGGAATTTCTTGTGGAGAACGGCCTGGCTTACGTCCCGTCCTCCCGCCCTCGACCTCACATGGCTAGCCTACCCCGCCGGGCGCCGCTCCATTGGGGATACGGTACGGCAAAGCGCGACGCCGCACGATGCCAACACTTTGTGCAAAAACCTGGCAGAGTCGACCAAAACCTCGCTTCTTTGACCGGTATTTTTGATGCTTTTCTCTGCCGCCGAAGGTGCACTGAGGGTCGGATCGCCCAAAATTTTTACCGGTCGTTTTGGTCTGCGGTTCTTCCGAGAGGTGCCCGCCTGACAGTTCTTTTTCAGCAGCCTCCGAAAGGCCATCCAGCGGGCAAGCCAGGGGTTGGCAGCCGCCGGCGGTGAGCCTTCCCCGGCCGGGGCAGACGGCTCCGACCGCAAAATTTTTTCGACTTTCGCCGAGGCCAAAACCCCATGCACTTTTAAAGCCTGCCCGCAGCGCCGTCTCCTGTCAGACGTCCCTTGCCGCCTGCGGTGGTCCTCGCCCGGCAGAGAGAAGCCGGAGTCGCCCCCTCTCCGGTTCTTTTTCACCATTCCGGAGCTCTGAAATCTGCCGGACACCGAGTGACCGAGGACGCTTCCAGGAGGGCGGCAGCGAGAGGCAGAGTGCCACCGGTCGGGTCGCCGGTTCTCCCACACTTTGAAAATTTTTCGCTTGTTCTGGTGGGATGGAGAGAGAGCGTGGCTTATGCGCCCTCTGCCCCGCGGTCCGCCCTGGCTGGCCTTACGCCGGTGGTTCGCCAGGCCACCGGCACCTTGTACGGCGGGGACGGCGTGGCTTATGCGCCCGTCAACCCACCTACTCGCCCCGGCTAGCCTTTTACCCGGAGGGCGCCACGCTCCGGGTACCAGTGAGCGGCACGAACCCAGTCATACCATGCCGCTCACCTCGCGCCCTCTCCGGCCTCCGCCGCGGAGACCTCCCGCTAGGACCTGCGGGGGGCGATTTCTGCCAAAATCTACAAAGTCCCCGATGGTTAAGGACGTAGACTGTTGAGCGGGACCTACACACTCTTGTAGCCGATGGGGCTCGCCATTTCCCGCAGAAAATGGACCACCTCCCGCAGAGGAACATGAAATGCCCCTTCCCGCGGGACCCGAAGGACCGCTCTGTCCGAGCAGGCCTCCAGGACCACGGCACGCAAAAGCGACTCAGTCCCGCTGGCATTACGGATCTGACTTTGTGCAAAAACCAGGCAGAGTCGACCAAAACCTCCCTTCTTTGACCGGTGTTTTTGTTGCTTTTCTCTGCCGCCGAAGGTGCACTGAGGATCGGATCGCCCAAAATTTTTACCGGTCGTTTTGGTCTGCGGTTCTTCCGAGAGGTGCCCGCCTGACAGTTCTTTTTCAGCAGCCTCCGAAAGGGCATCCAGCGGGCAAGCCAGGGGTTGGCAGCCGCCGGCGGTGAGCCTTCCCCGGCCGGGGCAGACAGCTCCGACCGCAAAATTTTTTCGACTTTCGCCGAGGCCAAAACCCCATGCACTTTTAAAGCCTGCCCGCAGCGCCGTCTCCTGGCAGACGTCCCTTGCCGCCTGCGGTGGTCCTCGCCCGGCAGAGAGAAGCCGGATTCGCCCTCTCACCGGTTCTTTTTCACCATTCCGGAGCTCTGAAATCTGCCGGACACCGAGTGACCGAGGACGCTTCCAGGAGGGCGGCAGCGAGAGGCAGAGTGCCACCGGTCGGGAAGCCGGTTCTCCCACACTTTGAAATTTTTTCGCTTGTTCTGGTGGGATGGAGAGAGAGCGTGGCTTATGCGCCCTCTGCCCCGCGGTACGCCCTTGGCTAGCCTTACGCCGGTGGTTCGCCAGGCCACCGGCACCTTGTACAGCGGGGACGGCGTGGCTTATGCGCCCTCTGCCCCGCGGTACGCCCTTGGCTAGCCTTACGCCGGTGGTTCGCCAGGCCACCGGCACCTTGTACGGCGGGGACGGCGTTGCTTATGCGCCCGTCAATCCACCTACTCGCCCCGGCTAGCCTTTTACCCGGAGGGCGCCACGCTCCGGGTAGCAGTGAGCGGCACGAGCCCAGTCATACCATGCCGCTCACCTCGCACCTTTTCCGGCCTCCGCCGCGGAGACCTCCCGCTCTGTTCTGCGGAGAGCGATTTTGGGCAAAATCTACAAAGTCCCCGATGGTTAAGGACGTAGACTGTTGAGCGGGACCTACACACTCTTGTAGCCGAAGGGGCTCGCCATTTCCCGCAGAAAATGGATCACCTCCCGCAGAGGAACATGAAATGCCCCTTCCCGCGGGACCCGAAGGACCACTCTGTCCGAGCAGGCTTCCAGGACCACGGCACGCAAGAGCGACTCAGTCCCGCTGGCATTACGGATCTGACTTAGTGCAAAAACCTGGCAGAGTCGACCAAAACTCCCCTTCTCTGACCGGTATTTTTGTTGCTTTTCTCTGCCGCCGAAGGTGCACTACGGGTCGGATCGCCCAAAATTTTTACCGGTCGTTTTGGTCTGCGGTTCTTCCGAGAGGTGCCCGCCTGACAGTTCTTTTTCAGCAGCCTCCGAAAGGCCATCCAGCGGGCAAGCCAGGGGTTGGCAGCCGCCGGAGGTGAGCCTTCCCCGGCCGGGGCAGACAGCTCCGACCGCATAATTTTTTCGACTTTCTCCGAGGCCAAAACCCCATGCACTTTTAAAGCCTGCCCGCAGCGCCGTCTCCTGTCAGACGTCCCCGCCGCCTGCGGTGGTCCTCGCCCGGCAGAGAGAAGCCGGAGTCGCCCTCTCTCCGGTTCTTTTTCACCATTCCGGAGCTCTTAAATCTGCCGTACTCCGAGTGACCGAGGACGCTTCCAGGACGGCGGCAGCGAGAGGCAGAGTGCAACCGGTCGGGAAGCCGGTTCTCCCACACTTTGAAAATTTTTCGCTTGTGCTGGTGGGATGGAGAGAGAGCGTGGCTTATGCGCCCTCTGCCCCGCGGTACGCCCTTGGCTAGCCTTACGCCGGTGGTTCGCCAGGCCACCGGCACCTTGTACGGCGGGGACGGCGTTGCTTATGCGCCCGTCATCCCACCTACTCGCCCCGGCTAGCCTTTTACCCGGAGGGCGCCACGCTCCGGGTAGCAGTGAGCGGCACGAGCCCAGTCATACCATGCCGCTCACCTCGCACCTTTTCCGGCCTCCGCCGCGGAGACCTCCCGCTAGGACATGCGGGGGGCGATCTTGACCAAAATCTACAAAGTCCCCGATGGTTAAGGACGTAGACTGTTGAGCGGGACCTACACACTCTTGTAGCCGAAGGGGCTCGCCATTTCCCGCAGAAAATGGATCACCTCCCGCAGAGGAACATGAAATGCCCCTTCCCGCGGGACCCGAAAGGACCGCCCTGTCCGAGCAGGCCTCCAGGACCACGGCACGCAAAAGCGACTCAGTCCCGCTGGCATTACGGATCTGACTTAGTGCAAAAACCTGGCAGAGTCGACCAAAACTCCCCTTCTCTGACCGGTATTTTTGTTGCTTTTCTCTGCCGCCGAAGGTGCACTACGGGTCGGATCGCCCAAAATTTTTACCGGTCGTTTTGGTCTGCGGTTCTTCCGAGAGGTGCCCGCCTGACAGTTCTTTTTCAGAAGCCTCCGAAAGGCCATCCAGCGGGCAAGCCAGGGGTTGGCAGCCGCCGGCGGTGAGCCTTCCCCGGCCGGGGCAGACAGCTCCGACCGCATAATTTTTTCGACTTTTGCCGAGGCCAAAACCCCATGCACTTTTAAAGCCTGCCCGCAGCGCCGTCTCCTGTCAGACGTCCCCGCCGCCTGCGGTGGTCCTCGCCCGGCAGAGAGAAGCCGGAGTCGCCCTCTCTCCGGTTCTTTTTCACCATTCCGGAGCTCTTAAATCTGCCGTACTCCGAGTGACCGAGGACGCTTCCAGGAGGGCGGCAGCGAGAGGCAGAGTGCCACCGGTCGGGAAGCCGGTTCTCCCACACTTTGAAAATATTTCGCTTGTGCTGGTGGGATGGAGAGAGAGCGTGGCTTATGCGCCCTCTGCCCCGCGGTACGCCCTGGCTAGCCTTACGCCGGTGGTTCGCCAGGCCACCGGCACCTTGTACGGCGGGGACGGCGTTGCTTATGCGCCCGTCATCCCACCTACTCGCCCCGGCTAGCCTTTTACCCGGAGGGCGCCACGCTCCGGGTAGCAGTGAGCGGCACGAGCCCAGTCATACCATGCCGCTCACCTCGCACCTTTTCCGGCCTCCGCCGCGGAGACCTCACGCTCTGTTCTGCGGAGAGCGATTTTGGGCAAAATCTACAAAGTCCCCGATGGTTAAGGACGTAGACTGTTGAGCGGGACCTACACACTCTTGTAGCCGAAGGGGCTCGCCATTTCCCGCAGAAAATGGATCACCTCCCGCAGAGGAACATGAAATGCCCCTTCCCGCGGGACCCGAAGGACCGCTCTGTCCGAGCAGGCCTCCAGGACCACGGCACGCAAAAGCGACTCAGTCCCGCTGGCATTACGGATCTGACTTAGTGCAAAAACCTGGCAGAGTCGACCAAAACTCCCCTTCTCTGACCGGTATTTTTGTTGCTTTTCTCTGCCGCCGAAGGTGCACTACGGGTCGGATCGCCCAAAATTTTTACCGGTCGTTTTGGTCTGCGGTTCTTCCGAGAGGTGCCCGCCTGACAGTTCTTTTTCAGCAGCCTCCGAAAGGGCATCCAGCGGGCAAGCCAGGGGTTGGCAGCCGCCGGCGGTGAGCCTTCCCCGGCCGGGGCAGAAAGCTCCGACCGCATAATTTTTTCGACTTTCGCCGAGGCCAAAAGCCCAGGCACTTAGAAAGCCTGCCCGCAGCGCCGCCTCCTGTCAGAGGTCCCCGCCGCCTGCGGTGGTCCTCGCCCGGCAGAGAGAAGCCGGAGTCGCCCTCTCTCCGGTTCTTTTTCACCATTCCGGAGCTCTTAAATCTGCCGTACTCCGAGTGACCGAGGACGCTTCCAGGAGGGCGGCAGAGAGAGGCAGAGTGCCACCGGTCGGGAAGCCGGTTCTCCCACACTTTGAAAATTTTTCGCTTGTGCTGGTGGGATGGAGAGAGAGCGTGGCTTATGCGCCCTCTGCCCCGCGGTACGCCCTGGCTAGCCTTACGCCGGTGGTTCGCCAGGCCACCGGCACCTTGTACGGCGGGGACGGCGTTGCTTATGCGCCCGTCAACCCACCTACTCGCCCCGGCTAGCTTTTTACCCGGAGGGCGCCACGCTCCGGGTAGCAGTGAGCGGCACGAGCCCAGTCATACCATGCCGCTCACCTCGCACCTTTTCCGGCCTCCGCCGCGGAGACCTCACGCTCTGTTCTGCGGAGAGCGATTTTGGGCAAAATCTACAAAGTCCCCGATGGTTAAGGACGTAGACTGTTGAGCGGGACCTACACACTCTTGTAGCCGAAGGGGCTCGCCATTTCCCGCAGAAAATGGATCACCTCCCGCAGAGGAACATGAAATGCCCCTTCCCGCGGGACCCGAAGGACCGCTCTGTCCGAGCAGGCCTCCAGGACCACGGCACGCAAAAGCGACTCAGTCCCGCTGGCATTACGGATCTGACTTAGTGCAAAAACCTGGCAGAGTCGACCAAAACTCCCCTTCTCTGACCGGTATTTTTGCTGCTTTTCTCTGCCGCCGAAGGTGCACTACGTGTCGGATCGCCCAAAATTTTTACCGGTCGTTTTGGTCTGCGGTTCTTCCGAGAGGTGCCCGCCTGACAGTTCTTTTTCAGCAGCCTCCGAAAGGGCATCCAGCGGGCAAGCCAGGGGTTGGCAGCCGCCGGCGGTGAGCCTTCCCCGGCCGGGGCAGACAGCTCCGACCGCATAATTTTTTCGAACTTCTCCGAGGTCAAAATCCCAGGCACTCCGACGGAAGGTCCGCCGCGCGTCTCCCGTCTGACGTCCCCGCCGCTCGCGGTGGTCCTCGCCCGGCAGGGAGCTGCCGGATTCGCCCTCTTACCGGTTCTTTTTCACCTTTCCGGAGCTCTGATATCTGCCGCACACACAGTGACCGAGGACGCTTCCAGGAGGGCGGCAGCGAGAGGCAGAGTGCCACCGGGCGGGTCCTCGGTTCTCCCACACTTAGAAAATTTTTGCGCTTGTGCTGGTGCGAGGACGTAGGTCTTTCGACCGGGGCAAGCCTGGAGGGCGGTAGCCGGGATTGGCGCCCTATTCCCGGCTAGCTCTCGGAGGCTTCACCCGGTTGGAGGTTGGAGCTCCGACTTCCATGGGCATGTTCCTCACCGGGACCTACGACCAAGTGTGGCCGAGGGACAGTGACACATTCCCGGGTAGCCTGAGTGGCTGCTCCCGCTGAGCTACTTCCATGGGCACTATTCCTCCCCGGGACTTGCCGCCAAGTCTTGGCCGGGGGACAGTGACACATTCCCGGGTAGCCTGAGTGGCTTCTCCCGCTGAGCTCTTACTTCCATGGGCATGTTCCTCACCGGGACCAACTACCAAGTGTGGCCGGGTTTCGAGCTCCAAACTCGGCTTGCACTTGGTCGCTTGGGGGGTCCCCTCCGCTCCGGGAAGGGCGCCCTCCAGCGGGCAGACGAGGGTACTTCTAGTCTGCCCGAGCTCCATGGGGCCCCTCTCGCCCCTAGGCTCCCCGCCCAGGGTTCCAGGGTCCCGGATAAAGCCACCCTGCCGAGTTCGGTATAGGGTACCGGGCCTGGCTGGAATCACGCCGGGATCGGTGAGACCTCCTCGGCCGCGGCTCAGCCTCCAAACTCCCTTTCGCGGTTCTCTTCCCTTCAACTTCCATGGGCATGTTCCACACCGGGACCTCCGACCAAGTGTGGCCGGGGAACAGTCACCCATGCCCGGGTAGCCTCAGCGGCTGCTCCCGCTGAGGTCAACTTGGAGGTTGGAGCTCCGACTTCCATGGGCACTATTCCTCCCCGGGACCTGCCGCCAAGTCTGGCCGGGGGACAGTGACACATTCCCGGGTAGCCCTGAGCGGCTGCTCCCGCTGAACTCTTACTTCCATGGGCATGTTCCTCATCAGGAACCAACGACCAAGTGTGGCCCAGGGACAGTGACACATTCCCGGTTAGCCTGAGTGGCTGCTCCCGCTGAGCTACTTCCATGAGCACTATTCCTCCCCGGGACCTGCCGCCAAGTCCGGCCGGGGGACAGTGACACATTCCCGGGTAGCCTGAGTGGCTGCTCCCGCTGAGCTACTTCCATGGGAACTATTCCTCCCCGGGACTTGCCGCCAAGTCTTGGCCGGGGGACAGTGACACATTCCCGGGTAGCCTGAGTGGCTGCTCCCGCTGAGCTCTTACTTCCATGGGCATGTTCCTCACCGGGACATACTACCAAGTGTGGCCGGGTTTCGAGCTCCAAACTCGGCTTGCACTTGGTCGCTTGGGGGGTCCCCTCCGCTCCGGGAAGGGCGCCCTCCAGCGGGCAGACGAGGGTACTTCTAGTCTGCCCGAGCTCCATGGGGCCCCTCTCGCCCCTAGGCTCCCCGCCCAGGGTTCCAGGGTCCCGGATACAGCCACCCTGTCGAGTTCGGTATAGGGTACCGGGCCTGGCTGGAATCACGCCGGGATCGGTGAGACCTCCTCGGCCGCGGCTCAGCCTCCAAACTCCCTTTCGCG
Source organism: Engystomops pustulosus (assembly GCF_040894005.1). Lineage (NCBI taxonomy): Eukaryota > Metazoa > Chordata > Amphibia > Anura > Leptodactylidae > Engystomops > Engystomops pustulosus. Next base: position 28,291 of record NW_027285223.1, on the reverse strand, counting down.
GTTCTCTTCCCTTCAACTTCCATGGGCATGTTCCACACCGGGACCTCCGACCAAGTGTGGCCGGGGAACAGTCACCCATGCCCGGGTAGCCTCAGCGGCTGCTCCCGCTGAGGTCAACTTGGAGGTTGGAGCTCCGACTTCCATGGGCACTATTCCTCCCCGGGGCCTGCCGCCAAGTCTGGCCGGGGGACAGTGACACATTCCCGGGTAGCCTGAGCGGCTGCTCCCGCTGCACTCTTTAGTTCCATGGGCATGTTCCTCATCAGGAATCAACGACCAAGTGTGGCCGAGGGACAGTGACACATTCCCGGGTAGCCTGAGTGGCTGCTCCCGCTGAGCTACTTCCATGAGCACTATTCCTCCCCGGGACCTGCCGCCAAGTCTGGCCGGGGGACAGTGACACATTCCCGGGTAGCCTGAGTGGCTGCTCCCGCTGAGCTACTTCCATGGGAACTATTCCTCCCCGGGACTTGCCGCCAAGTCTTGGCCGGGGGACAGTGACACATTCCCGGGTAGCCTGAGTGGCTGCTCCCGCTGAGCTCTTACTTCCATGGGCATGTTCCTCACCGGGACATACTACCAAGTGTGGCCGGGTTTCGAGCTCCAAACTCGGCTTGCACTTGGTCGCTTGGGGGGTCCCCTCCGCTCCGGGAAGGGCGCCCTCCAGCGGGCAGACGAGGGTACTTCTAGTCTGCCCGAGCTCCATGGGGCCCCTCTCGCCCCTAGGCTCCCCGCCCAGGGTTCCAGGGTCCCGGATACAGCCACCCTGTCGAGTTCGGTATAGGGTACCGGGCCTGGCTGGAATCACGCCGGGATCGGTGAGACCTCCTCGGCCGCGGCTCAGCCTCCAAACTCCCTTTCGCGGTTCTCTTCCCTTCAACTTCCATGGGCATGTTCCACACCGGGACCTCCGACCAAGTGTGGCCGGGGAACAGTCGCCCATGCCCGGGTAGCCTCAGCAAGTGCTCCCGCTGAGGTCAACTTGGAGGTTGGAGCTCCGACTTCCATGGGCACTGTTCCTCCCCGGGACCTGCCGCCAAGTCTGGCCGGGGGACAGTGACACATTCCCGGGTAGCTTGAGCGGCTTCTCCCGCTGAACTCTTACTTCCATGGGCATGTTCCTCATCAGGAACCAACGACCAAGTGTGGCCCAGGGACAGTGACACATTCCCGGGTAGCCTCAGCAGCTGCTCCCGCTGAGCTACTTCCATGAGCACTATTCCTCCCCGGGACCTGCCGCCAAGTCTGGCCGGGGGACAGTGACACATTCCCGGGTAGCCTGAGCGGCTGCTCCCGCTGGGCTACTTCCATGGGCACTATTCCTCCCCGGGACCTGCCGCCAAGTCTGGCCGGGGGACAGTGACACATTCCCGGGTAGCCTGAGTGGCTGCTCCCGCTGAGCTCTTACTTCCATGGGCATGTTCCTCACCGGGACATACTACCAAGTGTGGCCGGGTTTCGAGCTCCAAACTCGGCTTGCACTTGGTCGCTTGGGGGGTCCCCTCCGCTCCGGGAAGGGCGCCCTCCAGCGGGCAGACGAGGGTACTTCTAGTCTGCCCGAGCTCCATGGGGCCCCTCTCGCCCCTAGGCTCCCCGCCCAGGGTTCCAGGGTCCCGGATACAGCCACCCTGCCGAGTTCGGTATAGGGTACCGGGCCTGGCTGGAATCACGCCGGGATCGGTGAGACCTCCTCGGCCGCGGCTCAGCCTCCAAACTCCCTTTCGCGGTTCTCTTCCCTTCAACTTCCATGGGCATGTTCCACACCGGGACCTCCGACCAAGTGTGGCCGGGGAACAGTCACCCATGCCCGGGTAGCCTCAGCAAGTGCTCCCGCTGAGGTCAACTTGGAGGTTGGAGCTCCGACTTCCATGGGCACTATTCCTCCCCGGGACCTGCCGCCAAGTCTGGCCGGGGGACAGTGACACATTCCCGGGTAGCATGAGCGGCTTCTCCCGCTGAACTCTTACTTCCATGGGCATGTTCCTCATCAGGAACCAACGACCAAGTGTGGCCCAGGGACAGTGACACATTCCCGGGTATCTTCAGCAGCTGCTCCCGCTGAGCTACTTCCATGAGCACTATTCCTCCCCGGGACCTGCCGCCAAGTCTGGCCGGGGGACAGTGACACATTCCCGGGTAGCCTGAGCGGCTGCTCCCGCTGAGCTACTTCCATGGGCACTATTCCTCCCCGGGACTTGCCGCCAAGTCTTGGCCGGGGGACAGTGACACATTCCCGGGTAGCCTGAGTGGCTGCTCCCGCTGAGCTCTTACTTCCATGGGCATGTTCCTCACCGGGACATACTACCAAGTGTGGCCGGGTTTCGAGCTCCAAACTCGGCTTGCACTTGGTCGCTTGGGGGTACCCTCCGCTCCGGGAAGGGCGCCCTCCAGCGGGCAGACGAGGGTACTTCTAGTCTGCCCGAGCTCCATGGGGCCCCTCTCGCCCCTAGGCTCCCCGCCCAGGGTTCCAGGGTCCCGGATACAGCCACCCTGCCGAGTTCGGTATAGGGTACCGGGCCTGGCTGGAATCACGCCGGGATCGGTGAGACCTCCTCGGCCGCGGCTCAGCCTCCAAACTCCCTTTCGCGGTTCTCTTCCCTTCAACTTCCATGGGCATGTTCCACACCGGGACCTCCGACCAAGTGTGGCCGGGGAACAGTCGCCCATGCCCGGGTAGCCTCAGCAAGTGCTCCCGCTGAGGTCAACTTGGAGGTTGGAGCTCCGACTTCCATGGGCACTATTCCTCCCCGGGACCTGCCGCCAAGTCTGGCCGGGGGACAGTGACACATTCCCGGGTAGCCTGAGCGGCTTCTCCCGCTGAACTCTTACTTCCATGGGCATGTTCCTCATCAGGAACCAACGACCAAGTGTGGCCCAGGGACAGTGACACATTCCCGGGTATCTTCAGCAGCTGCTCCCGCTGAGCTACTTCCATGAGCACTATTCCTCCCCGGGACCTGCCGCCAAGTCTGGCCGGGGGACAGTGACACATTCCCGGGTAGCCTGAGCGGCTGCTCCCGCTGAGCTACTTCCATGGGCACTATTCCTCCCCGGGACTTGCCGCCAAGTCTTGGCCGAAGGACAGTGACACATTGCCGGGTAGCCTGAGTGGCTGCTCCCGCTGAGCTCTTACTTCCATGGGCATGTTCCTCACCGGGACATACTACCAAGTGTGGCCGGGTTTCGAGCTCCAAACTCGGCTTGCACTTGGTCGCTTGGGGGTCCCCTCCGCTCCGGGAAGGGCGCCCTCCAGCGGGCAGACGAGGGTACTTCTAGTCTGCCCGAGCTCCATGGGGCCCCTCTCGCCCCTAGGCTCCCCGCCCAGGGTTCCAGGGTCCCGGATACAGCCACCCTGCCGAGTTCGGTATAGGGTACCGGGCCTGGCTGGAATCACGCCGGGATCGGTGAGACCTCCTCGGCCGCGGCTCAGCCTCCAAACTCCCTTTCGCGGTTCTCTTCCCTTCAACTTCCATGGGCATGTTCCACACCGGGACCTCCGACCAAGTGTGGCCGGGGAACAGTCGCCCATGCCCGGGTAGCCTCAGCAAGTGCTCCCGCTGAGGTCAACTTGGAGGTTGGAGCTCCGACTTCCATGGGCACTGTTCCTCCCCGGGACCTGCCGCCAAGTCTGGCCGGGGGACAGTGACACATTCCCGGGTAGCTTGAGCGGCTTCTCCCGCTGAACTCTTACTTCCATGGGCATGTTCCTCATCAGGAACCAACGACCAAGTGTGGCCCAGGGACAGTGACACATTCCCGGGTAGCCTCAGCAGCTGCTCCCGCTGAGCTACTTCCATGAGCACTATTCCTCCCCGGGACCTGCCGCCAAGTCTGGCCGGGGGACAGTGACACATTCCCGGGTAGCCTGAGCGGCTGCTCCCGCTGAGCTACTTCCATGGGCACTATTCCTCCCCGGGACTTGCCGCCAAGTCTTGGCCGGGGGACAGTGACACATTCCCGGGTAGCCTGAGTGGCTGCTCCCGCTGAGCTCTTACTTCCATGGGCATGTTCCTCACCGGGACATACTACCAAGTGTGGCCGGGTTTCGAGCTCCAAACTCGGCTTGCACTTGGTCGCTTGGGGGGTCCCCTCCGCTCCGGGAAGGGCGCCCTCCAGCGGGCAGACGAGGGTACTTCTAGTCTGCCCGAGCTCCATGGGGCCCCTCTCGCCCCTAGGCTCCCCGCCCAGGGTTCCAGGGTCCCGGATACAGCCACCCTGTCGAGTTCGGTATAGGGTACCGGGCCTGGCTGGAATCACGCCGGGATCGGTGAGACCTCCTCGGCCGCGGCTAAGCCTCCAAACTCCCTTTCGCGGTTCTCTTCCCTTCAACTTCCATGGGCATGTTCCACACCGGGACCTCCGACCAAGTGTGGCCGGGGAACAGTCGCCCATGCCCGGGTAGCCTCAGCAAGTGCTCCCGCTGAGGTCAACTTGGAGGTTGGAGCTCCGACTTCCATGGGCACTGTTCCTCCCCGGGACCTGCCGCCAAGTCTGGCCGGGGGACAGTGACACATTCCCGGGTAGCTTGAGCGGCTTCTCCCGCTGAACTCTTACTTCCATGGGCATGTTCCTCATCAGGAACCAACGACCAAGTGTGGCCCAGGGACAGTGACACATTCCCGGGTAGCCTCAGCAGCTGCTCCCGCTGAGCTACTTCCATGAGCACTATTCCTCCCCGGGACCTGCCGCCAAGTCTGGCCGGGGGACAGTGACACATTCCCGGGTAGCCTCAGCAGCTGCTCCCGCTGAGCTACTTCCATGGGCACTATTCCTCCCCGGGACTTGCCGCCAAGTCTTGGCCGGGGGACAGTGACACATTGCCGGGTAGCCTGAGTGGCTGCTCCCGCTGAGCTCTTACTTCCATGGGCATGTTCCTTACCGGGACCAACTACCAAGTGTGGCCGGGTTTCGATCTCCAAACTCGGCTTGCACTTGGTCGCTTGGGGGGTCCCCTCCGCTCCGGGAAGGGCGCCCTCCAGCGGGCAGACGAGGGTACTTCTAGTCTGCCCGAGCTCCATGGGGGGGCCCCTCTCGCCCCTAGGCTCCCCGCCCAGGGTTCCAGGGTCCCGGATACAGCCACCCTGTCGAGTTCGGTATAGGGTACCGGGCCTGGCTGGAATCACGCCGGGATCGGTGAGACCTCCTCGGCCGCGGCTCAGCCTCCAAACTCCCTTTCGCGGTTCTCTTCCCTTCAACTTCCATGGGCATGTTCCACACCGGGACCTCCGACCAAGTGTGGCCGGGGAACAGTCGCCCATGCCCGGGTAGCCTCAGCAAGTGCTCCCGCTGAGGTCAACTTGGAGGTTGGAGCTCCGACTTCCATGGGCACTGTTCCTCCCCGGGACCTGCCGCCAAGTCTGGCCGGGGGACAGTGACACATTCCCGGGTAGCTTGAGCGGCTTCTCCCGCTGAACTCTTACTTCCATGGGCATGTTCCTCATCAGGAACCAACGACCAAGTGTGGCCCAGGGACAGTGACACATTCCCGGGTAGCCTCAGCAGCTGCTCCCGCTGAGCTACTTCCATGAGCACTATTCCTCCCCGGGACCTGCCGCCAAGTCTGGCCGGGGGACAGTGACACATTCCCGGGTAGCCTGAGCGGCTTCTCCCGCTGAGCTACTTCCATGGGCACTATTCCTCCCCGGGACTTGCCGCCAAGTCTTGGCCGGGGGACAGTGACACATTGCCGGGTAGCCTGAGTGGCTGCTCCCGCTGAGCTCTTACTTCCATGGGCATGTTCCTCACCGGGACATACTACCAAGTGTGGCCGGGTTTCGAGCTCCAAACTCGGCTTGCACTTGGTCGCTTGGGGGTCCCCTCCGCTCCGGGAAGGGCGCCCTCCAGCGGGCAGACGAGGGTACTTCTAGTCTGCCCGAGCTCCATGGGGCCCCTCTCGCCCCTAGGCTCCCCGCCCAGGGTTCCAGGGTCCCGGATACAGCCACCCTGCCGAGTTCGGTATAGGGTACCGGGCCTGGCTGGAATCACGCCGGGATCGGTGAGACCTCCTCGGCCGCGGCTCAGCCTCCAAACTCCCTTTCGCGGTTCTCTTCCCTTCAACTTCCATGGGCATGTTCCACACCGGGACCTCCGACCAAGTGTGGCCGGGGAACAGTCACCCATGCCCGGGTAGCCTCAGCAAGTGCTCCCGCTGAGGTCAACTTGGAGGTTGGAGCTCCGACTTCCATGGGCACTATTCCTCCCCGGGACCTGCCGCCAAGTCTGGCCGGGGGACAGTGACACATTCCCGGGTAGCATGAGCGGCTTCTCCCGCTGAACTCTTACTTCCATGGGCATGTTCCTCATCAGGAACCAACGACCAAGTGTGGCCCAGGGACAGTGACACATTCCCAGGTAGCCTCAGCAGCTGCTCCCGCTGAGCTACTTCCATGAGCACTATTCCTCCCCGGGACCTGCCGCCAAGTCTGGCCGGGGGACAGTGACACATTCCCGGGTAGCCTGAGCGGCTGCTCCCGCTGGGCTACTTCCATGGGCACTATTCCTCCCCGGGACCTGCCGCCAAGTCTGGCCGGGGGACAGTGACACATTCCCGGGTAGCCTGAGTGGCTGCTCCCGCTGAGCTCTTACTTCCATGGGCATGTTCCTCACCGGGACATACTACCAAGTGTGGCCGGGTTTCGAGCTCCAAACTCGGCTTGCACTTGGTCGCTTGGGGGGTCCCCTCCGCTCCGGGAAGGGCGCCCTCCAGCGGGCAGACGAGGGTACTTCTAGTCTGCCCGAGCTCCATGGGGCCCCTCTCGCCCCTAGGCTCCCCGCCCAGGGTTCCAGGGTCCCGGATACAGCCACCCTGTCGAGTTCGGTATAGGGTACCGGGCCTGGCTGGAATCACGCCGGGATCGGTGAGACCTCCTCGGCCGCGGCTCAGCCTCCAAACTCCCTTTCGCGGTTCTCTTCCCTTCAACTTCCATGGGCATGTTCCACACCGGGACCTCCGACCAAGTGTGGCCGGGGAACAGTCACCCATGCCCGGGTAGCCTCAGCGGCTGCTCCCGCTGAGGTCAACTTGGAGGTTGGAGCTCCGACTTCCATGGGCACTATTCCTCCCCGGGACCTGCCGCCAAGTCTGGCCGGGGGACAGTGACACATTCCCGGGTAGCCTGAGCGGCTGCTCCCGCTGCACTCTTTAGTTCCATGGGCATGTTCCTCATCAGGAATCAACGACCAAGTGTGGCCGAGGGACAGTGACACATTCCCGGGTAGCCTGAGTGGCTGCTCCCGCTGAGCTACTTCCATGAGCACTATTCCTCCCCGGGACCTGCCGCCAAGTCTGGCCGGGGGACAGTGACACATTCCCGGGTAGCCTGAGTGGCTGCTCCCGCTGAGCTACTTCCATGGGAACTATTCCTCCCCGGGACTTGCCGCCAAGTCTTGGCCGGGGGACAGTGACACATTCCCGGGTAGCCTGAGTGGCTGCTCCCGCTGAGCTCTTACTTCCATGGGCATGTTCCTCACCGGGACATACTACCAAGTGTGGCCGGGTTTCGAGCTCCAAACTCGGCTTGCACTTGGTCGCTTGGGGGGTCCCCTCCGCTCCGGGAAGGGCGCCCTCCAGCGGGCAGACGAGGGTACTTCTAGTCTGCCCGAGCTCCATGGGGCCCCTCTCGCCCCTAGGCTCCCCGCCCAGGGTTCCAGGGTCCCGGATACAGCCACCCTGTCGAGTTCGGTATAGGGTACCGGGCCTGGCTGGAATCACGCCGGGATCGGTGAGACCTCCTCGGCCGCGGCTCAGCCTCCAAACTCCCTTTCGCGGTTCTCTTCCCTTCAACTTCCATGGGCATGTTCCACACCGGGACCTCCGACCAAGTGTGGCCGGGGAACAGTCACCCATGCCCGGGTAGCCTCAGCGGCTGCTCCCGCTGAGGTCAACTTGGAGGTTGGAGCTCCGACTTCCATGGGCACTATTCCTCCCCGGGGCCTGCCGCCAAGTCTGGCCGGGGGACAGTGACACATTCCCGGGTAGCCTGAGCGGCTGCTCCCGCTGCACTCTTTAGTTCCATGGGCATGTTCCTCATCAGGAATCAACGACCAAGTGTGGCCGAGGGACAGTGACACATTCCCGGGTAGCCTGAGTGGCTGCTCCCGCTGAGCTACTTCCATGAGCACTATTCCTCCCCGGGACCTGCCGCCAAGTCTGGCCGGGGGACAGTGACACATTCCCGGGTAGCCTGAGTGGCTGCTCCCGCTGAGCTACTTCCATGGGAACTATTCCTCCCCGGGACTTGCCGCCAAGTCTTGGCCGGGGGACAGTGACACATTCCCGGGTAGCCTGAGTGGCTGCTCCCGCTGAGCTCTTACTTCCATGGGCATGTTCCTCACCGGGACATACTACCAAGTGTGGCCGGGTTTCGAGCTCCAAACTCGGCTTGCACTTGGTCGCTTGGGGGGTCCCCTCCGCTCCGGGAAGGGCGCCCTCCAGCGGGCAGACGAGGGTACTTCTAGTCTGCCCGAGCTCCATGGGGCCCCTCTCGCCCCTAGGCTCCCCGCCCAGGGTTCCAGGGTCCCGGATACAGCCACCCTGTCGAGTTCGGTATAGGGTACCGGGCCTGGCTGGAATCACGCCGGGATCGGTGAGACCTCCTCGGCCGCGGCTCAGCCTCCAAACTCCCTTTCGCGGTTCTCTTCCCTTCAACTTCCATGGGCATGTTCCACACCGGGACCTCCGACCAAGTGTGGCCGGGGAACAGTCGCCCATGCCCGGGTAGCCTCAGCAAGTGCTCCCGCTGAGGTCAACTTGGAGGTTGGAGCTCCGACTTCCATGGGCACTGTTCCTCCCCGGGACCTGCCGCCAAGTCTGGCCGGGGGACAGTGACACATTCCCGGGTAGCTTGAGCGGCTTCTCCCGCTGAACTCTTACTTCCATGGGCATGTTCCTCATCAGGAACCAACGACCAAGTGTGGCCCAGGGACAGTGACACATTCCCGGGTAGCCTCAGCAGCTGCTCCCGCTGAGCTACTTCCATGAGCACTATTCCTCCCCGGGACCTGCCGCCAAGTCTGGCCGGGGGACAGTGACACATTCCCGGGTAGCCTGAGCGGCTGCTCCCGCTGGGCTACTTCCATGGGCACTATTCCTCCCCGGGACCTGCCGCCAAGTCTGGCCGGGGGACAGTGACACATTCCCGGGTAGCCTGAGTGGCTGCTCCCGCTGAGCTCTTACTTCCATGGGCATGTTCCTCACCGGGACATACTACCAAGTGTGGCCGGGTTTCGAGCTCCAAACTCGGCTTGCACTTGGTCGCTTGGGGGGTCCCCTCCGCTCCGGGAAGGGCGCCCTCCAGCGGGCAGACGAGGGTACTTCTAGTCTGCCCGAGCTCCATGGGGCCCCTCTCGCCCCTAGGCTCCCCGCCCAGGGTTCCAGGGTCCCGGATACAGCCACCCTGCCGAGTTCGGTATAGGGTACCGGGCCTGGCTGGAATCACGCCGGGATCGGTGAGACCTCCTCGGCCGCGGCTCAGCCTCCAAACTCCCTTTCGCGGTTCTCTTCCCTTCAACTTCCATGGGCATGTTCCACACCGGGACCTCCGACCAAGTGTGGCCGGGGAACAGTCACCCATGCCCGGGTAGCCTCAGCAAGTGCTCCCGCTGAGGTCAACTTGGAGGTTGGAGCTCCGACTTCCATGGGCACTATTCCTCCCCGGGACCTGCCGCCAAGTCTGGCCGGGGGACAGTGACACATTCCCGGGTAGCATGAGCGGCTTCTCCCGCTGAACTCTTACTTCCATGGGCATGTTCCTCATCAGGAACCAACGACCAAGTGTGGCCCAGGGACAGTGACACATTCCCGGGTATCTTCAGCAGCTGCTCCCGCTGAGCTACTTCCATGAGCACTATTCCTCCCCGGGACCTGCCGCCAAGTCTGGCCGGGGGACAGTGACACATTCCCGGGTAGCCTGAGCGGCTGCTCCCGCTGAGCTACTTCCATGGGCACTATTCCTCCCCGGGACTTGCCGCCAAGTCTTGGCCGGGGGACAGTGACACATTCCCGGGTAGCCTGAGTGGCTGCTCCCGCTGAGCTCTTACTTCCATGGGCATGTTCCTCACCGGGACATACTACCAAGTGTGGCCGGGTTTCGAGCTCCAAACTCGGCTTGCACTTGGTCGCTTGGGGGTCCCCTCCGCTCCGGGAAGGGCGCCCTCCAGCGGGCAGACGAGGGTACTTCTAGTCTGCCCGAGCTCCATGGGGCCCCTCTCGCCCCTAGGCTCCCCGCCCAGGGTTCCAGGGTCCCGGATACAGCCACCCTGCCGAGTTCGGTATAGGGTACCGGGCCTGGCTGGAATCACGCCGGGATCGGTGAGACCTCCTCGGCCGCGGCTCAGCCTCCAAACTCCCTTTCGCGGTTCTCTTCCCTTCAACTTCCATGGGCATGTTCCACATTGGGACCTCCGACCAAGTGTGGCCGGGGAACAGTCGCCCATGCCCGGGTAGCCTCAGCAAGTGCTCCCGCTGAGGTCAACTTGGAGGTTGGAGCTCCGACTTCCATGGGCACTGTTCCTCCCCGGGACCTGCCGCCAAGTCTGGCCGGGGGACAGTGACACATTCCCGGGTAGCTTGAGCGGCTTCTCCCGCTGAACTCTTACTTCCATGGGCATGTTCCTCATCAGGAACCAACGACCAAGTGTTGCCCAGGGACAGTGACACATTCCCGGGTAGCCTCAGCAGCTGCTCCCGCTGAGCTACTTCCATGAGCACTATTCCTCCCCGGGACCTGCCGCCAAGTCTGGCCGGGGGACAGTGACACATTCCCGGGTAGCCTCAGCAGCTGCTCCCGCTGAGCTACTTCCATGGGCACTATTCCTCCCCGGGACTTGCCGCCAAGTCTTGGCCGGGGGACAGTGACACATTGCCGGGTAGCCTGAGTGGCTGCTCCCGCTGAGCTCTTACTTCCATGGGCATGTTCCTCACCGGGACCAACTACCAAGTGTGGCCGGGTTTCGAGCTCCAAACTCGGCTTGCACTTGGTCGCTTGGGGGGTCCCCTCCGCTCCGGGAAGGGCGCCCTCCAGCGGGCAGACGAGGGTACTTCTAGTCTGCCCGAGCTCCATGGGGCCCCTCTCGCCCCTAGGCTCCCGGCCCAGGGTTCCAGGGTCGCGGATCCAGCCACCATGCGGAGTTCGGTTTGGGTACCGGGCCTGGCAGAAATCACGCCGGGATCGGTGAGCCCTCCTCGGCCGCGGCTTCGCGCAAAAACTCCCTTTCGCGGTTCTCTTCACTTCAACTTCCATGGACACGTTCCACACTTGGACCTACGACCAAGTGTGCCCGGGGAACAGTAACCCATGCCCGGGCAGCCTCAGCAAGTGCTCCCGCTGAGGTCAATTTGGAGGTTTGAGCTCCGACTTCCATGGCCATGTTCCTCACCGGGACCTACGACCAAGCGTGGCCGGGTTTCGAGCTCCAAACTCGGCTTGCACTTTGTGGCCAAGGGGGTCCCCTCCGCTCCGGGAAGGGCGCCCTCCAGCGGGCAGACGAGGTTACTTCTAGTCTGCCCGAGCTCCATGGGGCATTATTCCTCCCCGGGACTTGCCGCCAAGTCTGGCCGGGGGACAGTGACACTTGGCCGGGTAGGCGAAGTGGCTTCTCCCGCTGACTTGCCCCTTTGGAAGTAGGAGCTCTTACTTCCATGGGCATTATACCTCTCGAAGACTTAGAGCCAAGTGAGCTCCTACTTCCATGGGCATTATTCCTCCCCGGGACTTGCCGCCAAGTCTGGCCGGGGGACAGTGACACTTGGCCGGGTAGGCGAAGTGGCTTCTCCCGCTGACTTGCCCCTTTGGAAGTAGGAGCTCCTACTTCCATGGGCATTATTCCTCCCCGGGACTTGCCGCCAAGTCTGGCCGGGGGACAGTGACACTTGGCCGGGTAGGCGAAGTGGCTTCTCCCGCTGACTTGCCCCTTTGGAAGTAGGAGCTCCTACTTCCATGGGCATTATTCCTCCCCGGGACTTGCCGCCAAGTCTGGCCGGGGGACAGTGACACTTGGCCGGGTAGGCGAAGTGGCTTCTCCCGCTGACTTGCCCCTTTGGAAGTAGGAGCTCTTACTTCCATGGGCATTATACCTCTCGAAGACTTAGAGCCAAGTGAGCTCCTACTTCCATGGGCATTATTCCTCCCCGGGACTTGCCGCCAAGTCTGGCCGGGGGACAGTGACACTTGGCCGGGTAGGCGAAGTGGCTTCTCCCGCTGACTTGCCCCTTTGGAAGGAGGAGCTCCTACTTCCATGGGCATTATTCCTCCCCGGGACTTGCCGCCAAGTCTGGCCGGGGGACAGTGACACTTGGCCGGGTAGGCGAAGTGGCTTCTCCCGCTGACTTGCCCCTTTGGAAGTAGGAGCTCCTACTTCCATGGGCATTATTCCTCCCCGGGACTTGCCGCCAAGTCTGGCCGGGGGACAGTGACACTTGGCCGGGTAGGCGAAGTGGCTTCTCCCGCTGACTTGCCCCTTTGGAAGTAGGAGCTCCTACTTCCATGGGCATTATTCCTCCCCGGGACTTGCCGCCAAGTCTGGCCGGGGGACAGTGACACTTGGCCGTGTAGGCGAAGTGGCTTCTCCCGCTGACTTGCCCCTTTGGAAGTAGGAGCTCCTACTTCCATGGGCATTATTCCTCCCCGGGACTTGCCGCCAAGTCTGGCCGGGGGACAGTGACACTTGGCCGGGTAGGCGAAGTGGCTTCTCCCGCTGACTTGCCCCTTTGGAAGTAGGAGCTCTTACTTCCATGGGCATTATACCTCTCGAAGACTTAGAGCCAAGTGAGCTCCTACTTCCATGGGCATTATTCCTCCCCGGGACTTGCCGCCAAGTCTGGCCGGGGGACAGTGACACTTGGCCGGGTAGGCGAAGTGGCTTCTCCCGCTGACTTGCCCCTTTGGAAGTAGGAGCTCCTACTTCCATGGGCATTATTCCTCCCCGGGACTTGCCGCCAAGTCTGGCCGGGGGACAGTGACACTTGGCCGGGTAGGCGAAGTGGCTTCTCCCGCTGACTTGCCCCTTTGGAAGTAGGAGCTCCTACTTCCATGGGCATTATTCCTCCCCGGGACTTGCCGCCAAGTCTGGCCGGGGGACAGTGACACTTGGCCGGGTAGGCGAAGTGGCTTCTCCCGCTGACTTGCCCCTTTGGAAGTAGGAGCTCTTACTTCCATGGGCATTATACCTCTCGAAGACTTAGAGCCAAGTGAGCTCCTACTTCCATGGGCATTATTCCTCCCCGGGACTTGCCGCCAAGTCTGGCCGGGGGACAGTGACACTTGGCCGGGTAGGCGAAGTGGCTTCTCCCGCTGACTTGCCCCTTTGGAAGTAGGAGCTCCTACTTCCATGGGCATTATTCCTCCCCGGGACTTGCCGCCAAGTCTGGCCGGGGGACAGTGACACTTGGCCGGGTAGGCGAAGTGGCTTCTCCCGCTGACTTGCCCCTTTGGAAGTAGGAGCTCCTACTTCCATGGGCATTATTCCTCCCCGGGACTTGCCGCCAAGTCTGGCCGGGGGACAGTGACACTTGGCCGGGTAGGCGAAGTGGCTTCTCCCGCTGACTTGCCCCTTTGGAAGGAGGAGCTCCTACTTCCATGGGCATTATTCCTCCCCGGGACTTGCCGCCAAGTCTGGCCGGGGGACAGTGACACTTGGCCGGGTAGGCGAAGTGGCTTCTCCCGCTGACTTGCCCCTTTGGAAGTAGGAGCTCCTACTTCCATGGGCATTATTCCTCCCCGGGACTTGCCGCCAAGTCTGGCCGGGGGACAGTGACACTTGGCCGGGTAGGCGAAGTGGCTTCTCCCGCTGACTTGCCCCTTTGGAAGTAGGAGCTCTTACTTCCATGGGCATTATACCTCTCGAAGACTTAGAGCCAAGTGAGCTCCTACTTCCATGGGCATTATTCCTCCCCGGGACTTGCCGCCAAGTCTGGCCGGGGGACAGTGACACTTGGCCGGGTAGGCGAAGTGGCTTCTCCCGCTGACTTGCCCCTTTGGAAGTAGGAGCTCCTACTTCCATGGGCATTATTCCTCCCCGGGACTTGCCGCCAAGTCTGGCCGGGGGACAGTGACACTTGGCCGGGTAGGCGAAGTGGCTTCTCCCGCTGACTTGCCCCTTTGGAAGTAGGAGCTCCTACTTCCATGGGCATTATTCCTCCCCGGGACTTGCCGCCAAGTCTGGCCGGGGGACAGTGACACTTGGCCGGGTAGGCGAAGTGGCTTCTCCCGCTGACTTGCCCCTTTGGAAGTAGGAGCTCTTACTTCCATGGGCATTATACCTCTCGAAGACTTAGAGCCAAGTGAGCTCCTACTTCCATGGGCATTATTCCTCCCCGGGACCTACTGCCAAGTGTGGCCGGGGAACAGTGACTCTTGGCCGGATAGAACTAGTGGCTTCTCCCGCTGACTTGCCCCTTTGGAAGTAGGAGCTCCTACTTCCATGGGCATTATTCCTCCCCGGGACCTACTGCCAAGTGTGGCCGGGGAACAGTGACATGTGGCCGGATAGGCCAAGTGGCTTCTCCCGCTGACTTGCCCCTTTCTTTGGAAGTAGGAGCTCCTACTTCCATGGGCATTATTCCTCCCCGGGACCTACTGCCAAGTGTGGCCGGGGAACAGTGACTCTTGGCCGGTTAGGCCAAGTGGCTTCTCCCGCTGACTTGCCCCTTTGGAAGTAGGAGCTCCTACTTCCATGGGCATTATTCCTCCCCGGGACCTACTGCCAAGTGTGGCCGGGGAACAGTGACTCTTGGCCGGATAGGCCAAGTGGCTTCTCCCGCTGACTTGCCCCTTTGGAAGTAGGAGCTCCTACTTCCATGGGCATTATTCCTCCCCGGGACCTCCTGCCAAGTGTGGCCGGGGAACAGTGACTCTTGGCCGGATAGGCCAAGTGGCTTCTCCCGCTGACTTGCCCCTTTGGAAGTAGGAGCTCCTACTTCCATGGGCATTATTCCTCCCCGGGACTTGCCGCCAAGTCTGGCCGGGGGACAGTGACACTTGGCCGGGTAGGCGAAGTGGCTTCTCCCGCTGACTTGCCCCTTTGGAAGTAGGAGCTCCTACTTCCATGGGCATTATTCCTCCCCGGGACCTACTGCCAAGTGTGGCCGGGGAACAGTGACTCTTGGCCGGATAGAACTAGTGGCTTCTCCCGCTGACTTGCCCCTTTGGAAGTAGGAGCTCCTACTTCCATGGGCATTATTCCTCCCCGGGACCTACTGCCAAGTGTGGCCGGGGAACAGTGACATGTGGCCGGATAGGCCAAGTGGCTTCTCCCGCTGACTTGCCCCTTTCTTTGGAAGTAGGAGCTCCTACTTCCATGGGCATTATTCCTCCCCGGGACCTACTGCCAAGTGTGGCCGGGGAACAGTGACTCTTGGCCGGATAGGCCAAGTGGCTTCTCCCGCTGACTTGCCCCTTTGGAAGTAGGAGCTCCCACTTCCATGGGCATTATTCCTCCCCGGGACCTACTGCCAAGTGTGGCCGGGGAACAGTGACTCTTGGCCGGATAGGCCAAGTGGCTTCTCCCGCTGACTTGCCCCTTTGGAGGTAGTAGCTCCTACTTCCATGGGCATTATTCCTCCCCGGGACCTACTGCCAAGTGTGGCCGGGGAACAGTGACTCTTGGCCGGATAGGCCAAGTGGCTTCTCCCGCTGACTTGCCCCTTTGGAAGTAGGAGCTCCTACTTCCATGGGCATTATTCCTCCCCGGGACCTACTGCCAAGTGTGGCCGGGGGACAGTGACATGTGGCCGGATAGGCCAAGTGGCTTCTCCCGCTGACTTGCCCCTTTGGAAGTAGGAGCTCCTACTTCCATGGGCATTATTCCTCCCCGGGACCTACAGCCAAGAGTGGCCGGGGGACAGTGACACTTGGCCGGGTAGGCGAGGTGGCTTCTCCCGCTGACTTGACCCTTTGGAAGTAGGAGCTCCTACTTCCATGGGCATTATTCCTCCCCGGGACTTGCCGCCAAGTCTGGCCGGGGGACAGTGACATGTGGCCGGATAGGCCAAGTGGCTTCTCCCGCTGACTTGCCCCTTTGGAAGTAGGAGCTCCTACTTCCATGGGCATTATTCCTCCCGGGGACTTGCCGCCAAGTCTGGCCGGGGGACAGTGACACTCGGCCGGGTAGGCGAAGTGGCTTCTCCCGCTGACTTGCCCCTTTGGAAGTAGGAGCTCCTACTTCCATGGGCATTATTCCTCCCCGGGACCTACTGCCAAGTGTGGCCGGGGGACAGTGACACTTGGCCGGGTAGGCGAAGTGGCTTCTCCCGCTGACTTGACCCTTTGGAAGTAGGAGCTCCTACTTCCATGGGCATTATTCCTCCCCGGGACCTCCTGCCAAGTGTGGCCGGGGAACAGTGACTCTTGGCCGGATAGGCCAAGTGGCTTCTCCCGCTGACTTGCCCCTTTGGAAGTAGGAGCTCCTACTTCCATGGGCATTATTCCTCCCCGGGACCTACAGCCAAGTGTGGCCGGGGAACAGTGACTCTTTGCCGGATAGGCCAAGTGGCTTCTCCCGCTGACTTGCCCCTTTGGAAGTAGGAGCTCCTACTTCCATGGGCATTATTCCTCCCCTCGACCTACAGCCAAGTGTGGCCGGGGAACAGTGACTCTTTGCCGGATAGGCCAAGTGGCTTCTCCCGCTGACTTGCCCCTTTGGAGGTAGTAGCTCCTACTTCCATGGGCATTATTCCTCCCCGGGACATACTGCCAAGTGTGGCCGGGGAACAGTGACTCTTTGCCGGATAGGCCAAGTGGCTTCTCCCGCTGACTTGCCCCTTTGGAGGTAGTAGCTCCTACTTCCATGGGCATTATTCCTCCCCGGGACCTACAGCCAAGAGTGGCCGGGGAACAGTGACTCTTGGCCGGATAGGCCAAGTGGCTTCTCCCGCTGACTTGCCCCTTTGGAAGTAGGAGCTCCTACTTCCATGGGCATTATTCCTCCCCGGGACCTACTGCCAAGTGTGGCCGGGGAACAGTGACTCTTGGCCGGATAGGCCAAGTGGCTTCTCCCGCTGACTTGCCCCTATGGAAGTAGGAGCTCTTACTTCCATGGGCAGTATACCACTCGGGGACTTAGAGCCAAGTGTCTTCACCCTTTGGAGGTAGTAGCTCCTACTTCCATGGGCATTATTCCTCCCCGGGACATACTGCAAATTGTGGCCGGGGAACAGTGACTCTTGGCCGGATAAGCCAAGTGGCTTCTCCCGCTGACTTGCCCCTTTGAAGGTAGTAGCTCCTACTTCCATGGGCATTATTCCTCCCCGGGACCTACAGCCAAGAGTGGCCGGGGAACAGTGACTCTTGGCCGGATAGGCCAAGTGGCTTCTCCCGCTGACTTGCCCCTTTGGAAGTAGGAGCTCTCACTTCCATGGGCAGTATACCTCTCGGGGACTTAGAGCCAAGTGTCTTCGCCCTTTGGAGGTAGGAGCTCTTACTTCCATGGGCATTATTCCTCTCCGGGACTTACAGCCAAGTGTGGCCGGGGAACAGTGACACTTGGCCGGGTAGGCCAAGTGGCTGCTCCCGCTGACTTGCCCCTTTTGAAGTAGGAGCTCCTACTTCCATGGGCATTATTCCACCCCGGGACCTACAGCCAAGTGTGGACGGGGGACAGTGACATGTGGCCGGATAGGCCAAGTGGCTTCTCCCGCTGACTTGCCCCTTTGGAAGTAGGAGCTCCTACTTCCATGGGCATTATTCCTCCCCGGGACCTACTGCCAAGTGTGGCCGGGGAACAGTGACTCTTGGCCGGGTAGGCCAAGTGGCTTCTCCCGCTGACTTGCCCCTTTGGAAGTAGGAGCTCCTACTTCCATGGGCATTATTCCTCTCCGGGACCTACTGCCAAGTGTGGCCGGGGAACAGTGACTCTTGGCCGGATAGGCCAAGTGGCTTCTCCCGCTGACTTGCCCCTTTGGAAGTAGGAGCTCTTACTCCCATGGGCAGTATACCTCTCGGGGACTTAGAGCCAAGTGTCTTCACCCTTTGGAGGTAGTAGCTCCTACTTCCATGGGCATTATTCCTCCCCGGGACCTACTGCCAAGTGTGGCCGGGGAACAGTGACTCTTGGCCGGATAGGCCAAGTGGCTCTTCTCCCGCTGACTTGCCCCTTTGGAAGTAGGAGCTCCTACTTCCATGGGCATTATTCCTCCCCGGGACCTACAGCCAAGTGTGGCCGGGGAACAGTGACTCTTGGCCGGATAGGCCAAGTGGCTTCTCCCGCTGACTTGCCCCTTTGGAAGTAGGAGCTCTTACTTCCATGGGCATTATACCTCTCGGGGACTTAGAGCCAAGTGTCTTCACCCTTTGGAGGTAGGAGCTCCTACTTCCATGGGCATTATTCCTCCCCGGGACCTACTGCCAAGTGTGGCCGGGGAACAGTGACTCTTGGCCGGATAGGCCAAGTGGCTTCTCCCGCTGACTTGCCCCTATTGAAGTAGGAGCTCTTACTTCCATGGGCATTATTCCTCCCCGGGACCTACTGCCAAGTGTGGCCGGGGAACAGTGACTCTTGGCCGGATAGGCCAAGTGGCTTCTCCCGCTGACTTGCCCCTTTGGAAGTAGGAGCTCTTACTTCCATGGGCATTATTCCTCCCCGGGACCTACTGCCAAGTGTGGCCGGGGAACAGTGACTCTTGGCCGGATAGGCCAAGTGGCTTCTCCCGCCGACTTGCCCCTTTGGAAGTAGGAGCTCCCACTTCCATGGGCATTATTCCTCCCCGGGACATACTGCCAAGTGTGGCCGGGGAACAGTGACTCTTGGCCGGATAGTCCAAGTGGCTTCTCCCGCTGACTTGCCCCTTTGGAAGTAGGAGCTCCTACTTCCATGGGCATTATTCCTCCCCGGGACCTACAGCCAAGAGTGGCCGGGGGACAGTGACATGTGGCCGGATAGGCCAAGTGGCTTCTCCCGCTGACTTGCCCCTTTGGAAGTAGGAGCTCCTACTTCCATGGGCATTATTCCTCCCCGGGACCTACTGCCAAGTGTGGCCGGGGAACAGTGACTCTTGGCCGGATAGGCCAAGTGGCTTCTCCCGCTGACTTGCCCCTATGGAAGTAGGAGCTCTTACTTCCATGGGCATTATTCCTCCCCGGGACCTACTGCCAAGTGTGGCCGGGGAACAGTGACTCTTGGCCGGATAGGCCAAGTGGCTTCTCCCGCTGACTTGCCCCTTTGGAAGTAGGAGCTCTCACTTCCATGGGCAGTATACCTCTCGGGGACTTAGAGCCAAGTGTCTTCACCCTTTGGAGGTAGGAGCTCTTACTTCCATGGGCATTATTCCTCTCCGGGACCTACAGCCAAGTGTGGCCGGGGAACAGTGACACTTGGCCGGATAGGCCAAGTGGCTGCTCCCGCTGACTTGCCCCTTTGGAAGTAGGAGCTCCTACTTCCATGGGCATTATTCCACCCCGGGACCTACAGCCAAGTGTGGCCGGGGGACAGTGACATGTGGCCGGATAGGCCAAGTGGCTTCTCCCGCTGACTTGCCCCTTTGGAAGTAGGAGCTCCTACTTCCATGGGCATTATTCCTCCCCGGGACCTACTGCCAAGTGTGGCCGGGGAACAGTGACTCTTGGCCGGGTAGGCCAAGTGGCTTCTCCCGCTGACTTGCCCCTTTGGAAGTAGGAGCTCCTACTTCCATGGGCATTATTCCTCCCCGGGACCTACTGCCAAGTGTGGCCGGGGAACAGTGACTCTTGGCCGGGTAGGCCAAGTGGCTTCTCCCGCTGACTTGCCCCTTTGGAAGTAGGAGCTCTTACTCCCATGGGCAGTATACCTCTCGGGGACTTAGAGCCAAGTGTCTTCACCCTTTGGAGGTAGTAGCTCCTACTTCCATGGGCATTATTCCTCCCCGGGACCTACTGCCAAGTGTAGCCGGGGAACAGTGACTCTTGGCCGGATAGAACTAGTGGCTTCTCCCGCTGACTTGCCCCTTTGGAAGTAGGAGCTCCTACTTCCATGGGCATTATTCCTCCCCGGGACCTACTGCCAAGAGTGGCCGGGGAACAGTGACTCTTGGCCGGATAGGCCAAGTGGCTTCTCCCGCTGACTTGCCCCTTTGGAAGTAGGAGCTCCTACTTCCATGGGCATTATTCCTCCCCGGGACCTACTGCCAAGTAAGGCCGGGGAACAGTGACTCTTGGCCGGATAGAACTAGTGGCTTCTTCCGCTGACTTGCCCCTTTGGAAGTAGGAGCTCCTACTTCCATGGGCATTATTCCTCCCCGGGACCTACAGCCAAGCTTGGCCGGGGGACAGTGACATGTGGCCGGATAGGCCAAGTGGCTTCTCCCGCTGACTTGCCCCTTTGGAGGTAGGAGCTCTTACTTCCATGGGCATTATTCCTCTCCGGGACCTACAGCCAAGTGTGGCCGGGGAACAGTGAAACTTGGCCGAATAGGCCAAGTGGCTGCTCCCGCTGACTTGCCCCTTTGGAAGTAGGAGCTCCTACTTCCATGGGCATTATTCCTCCCCGGGACCTATAGCCAAGTGTGGCCGGGGGACGGTGACATGTGGCCGGATAGGCCGAGCGGCTTCTCCCGCTGACGTCATCGCTTTGGAAGTAGGAGCTCCTACTTCCATGGGCTTGTTCCTCCCCGGGACTTGCCGCCAAGTCTGGCCGGGGGACAGTGACATGTGGCCGGATAGGCCAACTGGCTGCTCCCGCTGAGCCCCTACTTCCATGGGCTTGTTCGTCCCCCGGGACTTGCCGCCAAGTCTGGCCGGGGAACAGTGACATGCCGCCGGATACGGCCGAGCGGCTGCTCCCGCTGACGTCATCGCTTTGGAAGTAGGAGCTCCTACTTCCATGG